>NC_068297.1:320876-330876 GCF_025860055.1 Xyrauchen texanus
GGGCCAATGGTTACCCCATGTGACTCTACCCTCCCTTGCAACCGGGACAATTTGGTTGCTAAGGAGACCTGACTGGAGTCACTCAGCACACCCTGGAGGGGTGATAGTCAGCGTCAATACTCGCTGAGATACCCAGACTCCCGCATCTCAGAGCCCTTATAATAAAATAAGCTAAACATGGTTGCGTTACAGTGGGTTTACCGTGATCGAGGTAGTGTATTAAAATCACTGTATGATGTGTGTGTGTGTGTGTGTGTGTGTGTGTACACAGGTGTGGGCTCTGCTGTGGTGGATAACTTCCTGTATGTGGTCGGCGGTCACTCGGGCTCGTCGTATTTGAACACAGTTCAGCGTTACGAGCCAATCACAGACAGTTGGCACGACTCCAGCGGGATGATGTACTGTCGCTGTAACTTCGGCCTGACTGCCCTTTGACCCCGGCCGTACGGGTGACTCTATTCATAGAGCAGGACGAGAGACGACACTCATCCGCTGACGTTTGCTCCACAGCGCCACACACTGACGCTCACTTGGAGGGTTGATGACACGCGTGAAGACGATCGGCCGCCACACGAGCACACGTGATCATGTGACCAGCGCAATCGCCGAGAGACTTCCACAAACACCCGGAGGATGCAGAGCGGCGGGAAACTGTTGTGCGCTCGTGTGAGGCAGATTTTAACGCCTCGGAGCACTTTCTCCTCTTTACATTTCAAGGCTTCTGTTGAGGGACGCAGGTGTGTGTGTTCAGTGCTTATAAAGAGAGGGAACCGGTGAATCTCATGAACAAACATGTCTGCCTCAGAGTTTACAAACACATACAGGAAACAGCTGGTTTTTATCACCTATTTTCCTCTCAGATTTTTGGCATTGTGACATTATTTTCATTGAAATTAAACACATTTCTGCTCAAGATATTCATTACCATATAACAAAACATCAGGAATGTTAAAATAATACAAGTACGAAATAACTCATATTAAGATTGTAAGTATTTATACATCACGGTAGTATTTATGCTGATATTAATAAATATATATATTTTTAGGGTTGTCGATTTAACACATTAATTCAGTGCAATTAATTTAACCAAAAATTATGCGTTAAAAAAATGTACGCAGTTAATCGCACTGCCCCGGTACAATGCAAGCTTGCAGTACCGCCTGTTTCCTCCAGGGGGCAGTAAGTGACACTTCAGCTTCAGTTTATACAGTGAACAAACACTTCAGCAGAACAACACAAACATGTGTTACATTCTTGTGTTCAAACACTTGATGAGCACAAATCTGAACTAAGAGATCTCAAGATGTGTTTAAAGATGAAACTATATTTAATGACACAGTGAACTAATAATGTGTGTTTATGACGCAACACACCCAAGACGTGACACAAGCATGTCTGACGCAGGTGTACATTGACGGTTCTTAAACAAGCCCTCATAATAAAATCTGATTGATAAATTCACTTGTGTAATGGATTACTGTGAACTGTGTGTCAATGATGGACTTATGATCAATAATATGGTAATAATCAATACATTGTGTTATAAAGCTGCTTTATATTGTTATTAATGACGAACTCTTCTGCTACAGGAATATAATGCATTTTAATTATCTGAATATATGTTTATTTATGTATACATACACATATATATGTATTAGGGCTGTTTTAATCGAATTAATTACAGTGTCCCATTCACACACAGAAAGCCCCTCATATAACAATAATTCAATATATAATGATGAAATAATTATACATAGTTATCTTTAAATATTAAAAAATTATATATATATATAATAAACATATATTCAGATAATTAAAATGCATTATATTCCTGTAGCAAAAGAGTTCGTCATTAATAACAATATAAAGCGGCTTTATAACACAATGTATTGTTTATTACCATATTATTGATCATAATCAATCATTGACACACAGTTCACAGTAATCCATTACACAAGTGAATTTATCAATCAGAGATTTATTATGAGGGTTTGTTTAAGGACACCTGCGTCAGACATGCTTGTGTAGAGTCTCGGGTGTGGTGTCATAAACACACATTATTAGTTCACTGTGTCATTAAATACAGTTTAATACTCAATCTTTATCACATCTTGAGATCTCTTAGTTCAGATTTGTGCTCCAAGTGTTTGAACGCAAGAAATTGTTTTCTTCACTGTATAAACTGTGTGTTGCTCACACAGCTGAAGTTTCACTTACTGCCCTCTGGAGTAAACAGGTGGTACTACAAGCATTACTCAGTTAAGCATTGAGATTAAAGTGCGTTAATTTTTTTAACTTGTCAAATTAAATCGACAGCCCTAATATATATACATATATAATTTTTAAATATTTAAAGATAACGATGTATAATTATATATTGATATAAATATGTATAATCATTATATATATTGTTATATAAGAGGCTTCCTCAGCAAATATTTGTATGTGCGATTAATTAATCGGGACACCATGTAATTAATTCGATTAAAGACTTTAATCGATTGACAGCCCTAATTTGTTTTATTTGCTATAGTGAAAAATGCTGTTTGTATTTATTTATTTATTTATTTTAGTATTTTGTAGGAAATGTGTTTAATTGTCATGATAATGTCACGATGCATATTAAATTAATGGTTCTAAAATAGCCTTTATTTCTAATTAAAGGAATATTCCGGTTCATCACGAGTGAATCTCAATCAGCAGCATTTGTGTCATAATATTGATCAGCACAATAATTAATTTCATCTGGTTCCTCCTTTAATAAAGCACAAATGTGTGTTCCAGTGAGACACTTATAATGGAAGTCAATGGGGTTTAATCTGTACACATTAAAATACTGTTTCACAAGTATAAACACAAGACATAAACAATATGTGTGTGAACATGATTTTACTGTCATTATATCACACATTAATAACTGGGGCTGGGGTATTTATACAGATTTCAGCATTTAATATCGATTGATGTGGGTTTATTTCAGTTATAATGTCCCTTTTGTTGACATATAAAAGAATCTCTCAACTAATGCTGTTAATTATACAGGGGACCTTTTAACTACATTAGATAAATATGCATTTTTGCTAATTATATTTAAATACTTCATCATTTTGGTCAAATATGGCTTTTTAAATATGAATAAATAAATGTATTCAATCAGTAAGATATTCAGATATTATTTCTGTTACATATTTATTGTTAAATTGTATAATTGGTACTATTTATAAGTATTTATATTGATTATTGGACACCTGCTAAAAGCGTTACTGTCTCTTTAATTTCAGTAAATGAGCGCATACTAATGAGAGAGGACTGGAATGGATTTCTCTCATCCGTGTGATGCACGATTATAATTCAATGTTTTTAATGAGCGGCTGACTGTAAAGAACAAAGATATTAAAGAGACATTATTCATTGATAAATGTGTGGATCTCATCTTTGGACGCACATTACACGGATCACGCTGCTGAACACGTCACGACTAAACTACACAATCACCGCTCCGTGACATCTCAACATTTTCCAATAATTGCCCCCATTGACTTGCATTATAAGTGTCTCACTGGAACACACATTTGTGCTTTATTAAAGGAGGAACCAGATGAAATTAATTATTGTGCTGATCAACATTATGACACAAATGCTGCTGATTGAGATTCACTCGTGTTGAACCGGAATATTCCTTTAAGTAAAATATAATTTCTGTTGTTTTTTCTTCTAATTTTCATTGTGAAATATGAGCTGTGTCTGTGCGTGCGCGTGCTTGTGCGTGCGTGTTTGTGCGTGCGCGTGTGTGTGCCGTCTGTGCGCGTGTGTGTGTGTGCGCGCGTCTCTCATACTGACTGGTGCTAATTAACTTTTCAAGATTCTGTTGTTTTATTTTTTGAAAAGTGAGTTTGTGTTCAGATGAAATGCTCAAAGGAACATCTCGCAAAAACATGCATGAACGTCAAACACACGTGATGGAATTCATACAGACTGCATCAGCTGTCAATCATCTCAAAGAAATCTTCAACAAATGAAATGTGCTTTATATTGAGTCTCACAAGAGAAACAGATTTCATAAGTGCCAATAAAAGTCATCTGCAGTGACATGTCTCAACATTCATGAGCTTCACAGCTGAACTGAACGAGAGTCTTCATGAGATATTAATGCATCTTCATATGTGCACCAGATGAAAACCTTTATACTTTGTAAATACTAAAGGAGGAGTTGAATGCATTTAGATGATGCAATAATGACGTTATCCTCATCATTAGATTAATTTGGTGTTTCTGAAACACTGCGCCGGAGTTGAACTGCACATTGTTTTCATAGTGTGCTGAAATGATGCTCTTATTTTCATTTTCATTGTTTTTGTATCTGAACTGCCTTTAAAAACATGTTTTATACTGATGATAAGAAGTGAATTATTAATTTGTCAGCAGGTAATTCAAGACATGATTAATATCAACCATTAAAATCATGATCAATGTATTGCAATGAAGTTCTGATCCGTTCTGTTTATTTCACACGCTCCATCATTCACACGCTTCTCCATCATTCACACGCTCCATCATTCACATGCTCCATCATTCACACTCTCCGTCATTCACACGCTCCGTCATTCACACACTCCATCATTCACACGCTCCATCATTCACACTCTTCGTCATTCACACGCTTCATCATTCACACTCTTCGTCATTCACACGCTTCATCATTCACACTCTTCGTCATTCACACGCTTCATCATTCACACTCTTCGTCATTCACACGCTTCATCATTCACACGCTCCATCATTCACACGCTTCTCCATCATTCACACGCTCCATCATTCACATGCTCCATCATTCACACTCTCCGTCATTCACACGCTCCGTCATTCACACACTCCATCATTCACACGCTCCATCATTCACACTCTTCGTCATTCACACGCTTCATCATTCACACTCTTCGTCATTCACACGCTTCATCATTCACACTCTCCATCATTCACTCTTCATCATTCACACTCTTCGTCATTCACACGCTTCATCATTCACACTCTCCATCATTCACTCTTCATCATTCACACTCTTCGTCATTCACACGCTTCATCATTCACACGCTCCATCATTCACTCTTCATCATTCACACTCTCCATCATTCACACTCTTCATCATTCACACTCTTCATCATTCACACGCTTCATCATTCACACGCTCCATCATTCACACGCTTCATCATTCACACTCTCCATCATTCACTCTTCATCATTCACACGCTCCATCATTCACACGCTTCATCATTCACACTCTTCATCATTCACGCTCCATCATTCACTCTTCATCATTCACACGCTTCATCATTCACACGCTTCTCCATCATTCACACGCTCCATCATTCACACGCTTCTCCATCATTCACACGCTCCATCATTCACATGCTCCATCATTCACACGCTCCGTCATTCACACACTCCATCATTCACACGCTCCATCATTCACACTCTTCGTCATTCACACTCTTCGTCATTCACACGCTTCATCATTCACACTCTCCATCATTCACTCTTCATCATTCACACTCTTCGTCATTCACACGCTTCATCATTCACACTCTTCGTCATTCACACGCTTCATCATTCACACACTCCATCATTCACACGCTTCATCATTCACACTCTCCATCATTCACTCTTCATCATTCACACGCTCCATCATTCACACGCTTCATCATTCACACTCTTCATCATTCACGCTCCATCATTCACACTCTTCATCATTCACACGCTTCATCATTCACACGCTCCATCATTCACACTCTTCATCATTCACACGCTCCATCATTCACACTCTTCATCATTCACACGCTCCATCATTCACACGCTCCATCATTCACACGCTCCATCATTCACACGCTTCATCATTCACACGCTTCGTCATTCACACGCTCCGTCATTCACACGCTCCGTCATTCACACGCTTCATCATTCACACGCTTCGTCATTCACACGCTCCGTCATTCACACGTTCCATCATTCACACTCTCCGTCATTCACACGTTCCGTCATTCACACTCTCCGTCATTCACACTCTTCGTCATTCACACTCTCCGTCATTCACACTCTTCGTCATTCACACTTCGTCATTCACACTCTTCATCATTCACACGCTTCATCATTCACACTCTTCATTCACACGCTCCATCATTCACACGCTTCATCATTCACACGCTCCATCATTCACACGCTTCATCATTCACACGCTCCATCATTCACACGCTTCATCATTCACACGCTCCGTCATTCACACTCTTCGTCATTCACACGCTCCATCATTCACACTCTTCATCATTCACACGCTCCGTCATTCACACGCTCCATCATTCACACGCTCCGTCATTCACACGCTCCATCATTCACGCTCCGTCATTCACACGCTCCATCATTCACACGCTCCGTCATTCACACTTCATCATTCACACGCTCCGTCATTCACACTCTTCATCATTCACACGCTTCATCATTCACACTCTTCATCATTCACACTCTTCATCATTCACACGCTCCATCATTCACACTCTTCATCATTCACACGCTCCATCATTCACACTCTTCATCATTCACACGCTCCATCATTCACACTCTTCGTCATTCACACGCTTCATCATTCACACGCTTCATCATTCACACGCTCCGTCATTCACACTCTTCATCATTCACACGCTCCATCATTCACACGCTCCGTCATTCACACTCTTCATCATTCACACGCTTCATCATTCACACTCTTCATCATTCACACGCTCCATCATTCACACTCTTCATCATTCACACGCTTCATCATTCACACGCTCCATCATTCACACGCTCCATCATTCACTCTTCATCATTCACACGCTCCATCATTCACACGCTCCATCATTCACACTCTTCATCATTCACACGCTCCATCATTCACACGCTTCATCATTCACTCTTCATCATTCACACGCTCCATCATTCACTCTTCATCATTCACACGCTCCATCATTCACTCTTCATCATTCACACGCTTCATCATTCACTCTTCATCATTCACACGCTCCATCATTCACACGCTCCATCATTCACTCTTCATCATTCACACGCTCCATCATTCACTCTTCATCATTCACACGCTCCATCATTCACTCTTCATCATTCACACGCTTCATCATTCACATGCTAGAAGAGTCCACAATGAGTTTCTGAGACTGTGTGAAGTTTTATAATGTTTGTGTGTCTGTGTAGTCGAGTCCGGGCGAGATGATTTACTGCTGTGGATTATTACTGGAACACAGAACAGTATTTATCATGTTTCTTTAGGCTGGTTATCTGTGAGAGAGCAGTCTTACAATAAAGAGACTTTCATTGGTAACATCATATGGATAATTGTTTTACGGTAGATCTTTAAAACGAGCATGTTTAAGTACTCGTATCATTACACAAAAGAGCTACAAATACAGTTAAACAAATAGAACATTTTATTTACAATGACATCAGATTAAAAATACAGAACGGAGTCGTTTCCAATAACACAAATGTGCACGATCATTGATTAAACATAGTCAGTAAACGCAGTTATCTGCTCTTAAAGCATGAAAACATCTGAACATTTGCAGTTAAGAGATCTCAATGTGAATACAAGAGAAATGCAGAATAATGTTCAGATATAACAAACATCAGCACCAGTTTATTCCACATCAGGACTGAGTATTTGGCAAACTGTGAATCATCTCTGATGATAAAATCTGTTCTTAATCTGTCAGTTTAAGTGCCTATGTTAATGTGCATGAGAGATGCATTACGTGGCACATTAAGGTCTCAGAACTGAAGGAATTGTAAAGCATCTGAATGCAGATCTGAGATCAGTCAGAACTATTATAGTCCACGTACTCTTGGATTCCAAGCACAACCCCCCAAACGCTGTTTCACTCTGCAAACACATCTCGTAGAGGCGGCAATCACACGACAGCATTGCAAAATTACAAAAATCAATAATATATAACCGTATAAAAGTTCACTAGCATACATCGCCAAACGTCCACCCGACATAGAAAAACTCATAAATGGAAATAAAGTGGCCATGTGATGCATCCCAGAGCAAAACAGGCCTTGAGAACAGTAAAAGCTGGACTGAGGAAACGTGACTTTGGGATGTTAATGTAGTGGCGGCTGTTCTCGAGGTGTTCACTTGTCTGCAGATCTGATGTACACGAGTGAGGACAGCAGCAGTAACTCCGGAGGTTTATTCAACAGGATCAGATTATCCGTCCGCAGACCATCATAATGCATCCAGTATCCGTCGATCTGAAAGGCAGCAGAATAGTGATGCTCGTCCCTGTTGAAGAGTGTCGCGCCCTCGAGTGAATACCTGCAACGACATCATCATCATCATCATCCGGTGCCACACAGATACATGTTCTGGTGCTAACGCTAATAAAGAACATGATTACCGTTGTTCAGACAGCTCCAGATGATACGGTACGTAAGACAGATCCTCAGACTGCCACATCTGCATGTTCAGGATGATGAAGGGCGGCGGACCGTGACAGAAAACTCTCTGACTGAACTCTCTCAAACCTTTACATCTAAACACACACACATCATCACCATCACCATCATCACCATCACCATCATCATCATCATCATCATCATACTGCTGCTTAATGAGGACTCGCAGTCTTAAATAAAAAGCACTTTATTAACTCTCAGAGACCCAGTTTAACCAAACTACAACGTCTGTTTACAGTATTTAAAAATACATATTTTATTACAAATTGTATGAAATCGACACACAACAGTCACTTCAAATGTGCTTAAAGGAATATTCCTTTAATATAATAATAATGTTGATCAGCACAATAATTAATTTCATCTGGTTCCTCCTTTAATAAAGCACAAATGTGTGTTCCAGTGACACACTTATAATGGAAGTCAATGGGGCAATTATTGGATGTTTAAAGGCAGAAATGTGACGCTTATAATTTAATAAAAGCACTTACATTAATTCTGCTGTTAAAACTTGTGGATTATTTGAGCTGTAAAGTTGTTTAAATCATCAGTTAATGGTTGTCATTGCGTCGTCATGGCAACAGAGTTGTATAATTGTCTATATCTTCACACAGATGTGATTAATAAGTGATTTAATGACAGTAAAATCATGTTCACACACATATTGTTCATGTCTTGTGTTTATACTTGTGAAACAGTATTTTAATGTGTACAGATTAAACCCCATTGACTTGCATTATAAGTGTCTCACTGGAACACACATTTGTGCTTTATTTCTGATTTTCTCCCCAATTTGGAACGCCCAATTCCCAATGCGCTCTGAGTCCTCGTGGTGGTGTAGTCACCCGCCTCAATCCGAGTGGCGGAGGACGAATCTCAGTTGCCTCCACGTCTGAGACCGTCAATCTTATCACGTGACTTGTTGAGCGCGTTACCATGGAGACGTAGCGCGTGTGGAGGCTTCACACTATTCTCCGCGGCATCCACACACAACTCACCACACGCCCCACCGAGAGCGAGAACCACATTATAGCGACCACGAGGAGGTTACCCCATGTGACTCTACCCTCCCTAGCAACCGGGCCAATTTGGTTGCTAAGGAGACCTGACTGGAGTCACTCACCACACGCCCCACCGAGAGAGAGAACCACATTATAGCGACCACGAGGAGGTTACCCCATGTGACTCTACCCTCCCTAGCAACCGGGCCAATTTGGTTGCTAAGGAGACCTGACTGGAGTCACTCAGCACGCCCTGGATTCAAACTCGTGACTCCAGGTGTGATAGTCAGCGACAATACTCGCTGAGATACCCAGACTTTTGCTTTATTAAAGGAGGAACCAGATGAAATTAATTATTGTGCTGATCAACATTATGACACAAATGCTGCTGATTGAGATTCACTCGTGATGAACCGGAATATTCCTTTGAGTGAATATTTTCCCATAAACATCCATTTCTTTCTGAAGTCAGACTAAATTAACCCCAAAACATGATT
>NC_068297.1:338376-345876 GCF_025860055.1 Xyrauchen texanus
AATGTGTGTTTAAAGAAGAATTGTGCTTTCTTTATTTCTGAGGTGAATTTCCCGTAATGCTGCACAATCAAGAACGATATGCCTTTAAATATCTCTCATGTGTGTTCCTCGTCTCCAGATTATTCATTTATCGACCAAGTGTGCCGCACAAGCCCTCAAAAGTGAAGCCAAAACGTCTCGATCGCCCCCCGGTGACTGGTCCTAGTATAGGTCATAAGCCCCGCCTCCCCATGTTATTCAACGGGACGTGAGACCAACTAAACAATTAAATTACACTTCACATATCTTTTTTCCAAAGATAGTTTCTGTCATTTACTGTCGTTTCTATCACGTTGATGTCATTTCAAGTGTTTGTTTTCAAAATAAGTTTGTTTTTAGTTATTTATGCTATAAAAACGCTGCTGTGACATCATGATTGACAGCTGTGATTGACAGGTTCTCTAAGTGAAGTAGTCACTGAAGCACCAACTGACTTTTTTTCGGGATCTTCGGAGGACTGAGGAGATTGGAGCTTTAAATGTAATATCTAAATTTCTATAATTAATTATTTCACACCGTCATAAGTCAAAAGTCAAAAGGGGCGTGTGCTTGCGATTGATTCAGCGAGAGTGAGGGCGGGGCCTTGATTTCGCGGCTTTACTTCCTGCTCACTACTGCGCAGGTCTGGTTCCGAAATCGCAACTGCGCAGAATCGAGTCCCAAGATGTCAGCGCCATATCGGGACACTGGCGGCTTCAGTTCTCACCAATGGAAAAGAGCGAAGGGGCGTCGGCCATCTTTTACAGTCTGTGGTTTAGATAAACATTAATGCAGATATTAAACATGGATAAATGAGCGTTGTTGAGAGCGTCTTGAGTTTATTAGTCTGTCTGACTGGCGGACTGTTGCGTAAGGGATGTTTTGGCTCGTGTATCTCACCTGTGATTGGCCGGACGGTCGCTCAATCAGCCCAAATTAACAAAACGCCAAAATACTGTAAATAAATCCACTGTTTGGACTCCATATGAGTTTAGCTTGGAAAAGTGTGCGGGGCAAAAATCTCCTTTTTAAAGAGTGCGCGGGACATCCCGCGGCTGCTACGCCCCTGCATGAAGCCATCAAACAGAGTCGAATCAATCCCACCGTAATATCGAGTTTGAAGAATGAGACGTTTGATTTCGTCGTTCACTGTTGACGTCAGACCGGTCAAGATGAGAGCGCTTTCAGTCTTCTACATGTTCAAATTTTGGAGATATTTGCATTAGAAGAGTCGTAAAATTGAAACGAAAGATTTTAGGGGTGTAGATTCAAAGGGGGATGGGAGGGAACTACCCCCCAATGTTCAAGCCAAATCTACGCCCTTGACCAATAGCAGAGCGGACGATGATGTCATCATGATTCACAAATCATGAATAATCACATGCAACATTATTTACATGTCTATGACATAGCAGAGCATGTTTACAGCCAATCAAAGCTGGATTTCAAAATAATCGAAAGAGTCGATCTCTAGATATAATCAACCATAAAACAACAATTACAATAAATGGCTTTGGTCAGAAGGTGATAGAGTTTATATCACTTACGCTTGAAGATGATCTCAAATGATAACATTTCATTTCAAGTCAACACTGCAATTATATAATGAATGCTTCATCACGTATAAGCTGTTATAACTCTATATAACTATATCACTGTATAAACGCAGGTTTCTGTCTGTCCTATTCCATCAAAGTAACATCAGTGTGAAGTGTTTGATATATATGATGTGAACTCACCTCTCAATGGTCACTGTGTGTTTAGTGTGTGAAATGAAGCTCTGCAGCTCCTCATTATCTGTTAAATAGCAGAAATCTCTCTCCATAATGCTGCATTTCTCTTGGTCACTGCGCACAAAACATGGCATCTGTTTTCCAGCACAGCGAAGAAGCCCCGCCCACAAGCGCATCACGTACACAACGCTGAAAACGAGACCAGCCCACTCGTGTCACGCACAGCTATGCAGCTCCGCCCACCGGCAGCGCGAGACTCAGAGCCTGTTTATGTATGGAGTTATATAAGTGCCACAATTCTGCAGGTGCAACATTATAGTTTGAGCGCACAAAAATGTCCAGCGTGCGCAAGATGATATTGTGAGTAAGAAAAAAGGTGTTTTGCAAGTAGAGCTTGTAGGAGGAGAAAGCTAAATGTAAGAATTATGAGAAAATTCACATTCAAATAAACATTATACAAGCGCAAGATACATTTTTGGTTGCTCATAATGAATTTATCTTTGCCAGTAAATACATTGCTTTACAAAAGTGAGTTCAAGCTCATGCAAAATAACTTTCTGTGCGCTCAATTTCATCTTGCACATGCAAAGTAAATGTTTGTGCACTCAAAATGTCATTTAGATATGTGCACAATTGTGACACATATATAATTCATAGATAACATGCTCAAAATGTCATCTTGCAAACACAAAATGTAATTTGGCTGCAGATTGAGGCTATAACACAGTCTTATTGGCTCATTCATATGTGATATTCAATCCTAAATGTCATTACTTTATCTTAGGACACAATGGTGGTGTCTGTGGGGATCGGACCAGCAACCACCTGATTACCAGATATGTGCTTTAGCCCACTACACCACATCACTGTCCTCCAATATTAGGATATTTGAGAATATGTTTATATTACATCTTTATAACTTTTGTTAGAATTGGAGTGTAATTTACAGTACATGGTGTTGTTAGTTGTCATAACCCATATGTTGGGTTATAAATTAAAATGTTTATGTCAGTGGTTAAGTCTCTGGGTTACTGACCAGAAGGTTGGGGGTTCAAGCCCCAACACCACCAAGACACCACTGTTGGGCCCTTGAGCAAGGCCCTTGACCCTATCTGCTCCAGAGGCGCTGTATCATGGCTGACCCTGCGCTCTGACCCCAGCTTAGTTGGGATATGTGAAAAATAAATAATTTCACCATGTATATGCAGAAATGTATGTATAATGTGTAACAATTGATCAGTTTATTTTATTGTGATATAAAAAATAATGAACATGTTTTATCATTACTTTAATTCCTAATTAATTTCTCTAACCATGCGTTATAATGAAGGCTTTTAAGGCATCTCCTATTATGTACAACAATATAAGAGTAAGTCTTGGGCGGGGCGACACGTGAAGCCACGCCCCGATGTGTTGCCCCGCCCCGTTCTACACGTATAACTCCATATTCCTGCTCCAGACGGCAAATCTCAAACTGTATGATTCACCTCCTTGAAGCAAAATAATATTAACTTAATTATAAATAATAATAATAATAATATATATATATATATATATATATATATATATATATATATATATATATATATATATATATATATATATATAAAGTCTATTTTTTCTTTTCCACGCTCTACAATAAAATATATTTGAATCAAATGTGCATTTATTCAATCTCACTATTCTGATTATTAACGAAGATGATAAAAGATCACGTGGACGGTCAGTCTGAAACTTTCACAGAATTCAATTTTACCGGGTTTTCCATCGTATTTCATCGATAACTGCTTCCGGAATTTCCTCAATGTGCTTTTTCTGTTTTACAACAACATCCGGGAACTTTACGGCGTCCGTGGATACCACGTGTTCAATGTAAACAACACGACAAACACTTTAATAACGGAGTAAAAAGTGAGTTACTATAATATAAGCGTGTTTGTTCAATAATACATATATAATAATAGTAGAAATAGCCAATTTAATATGTTTATGATATGCAACATGATTATAGATCCGAGCGTCATATTTCCCACATTGTACTTGAATAATGCTTGTAAAAACGGGCTTTATTAATGATATTTATTTACCAGATGCTTTTGTCTTTGTATGTGTTTAGGTGTTGGTGATAATATGGACATAATAAAGGATGTTTGGATGAGATTTCTAAAGCCGGAAGTCGATCTGAGAAGGAGATGGTCCGTTTTTATTTTTTTTAATAAATGCTTACAAAACTTTTACATCTAGAGCCAAGAGGTGTATTAAAACAAACAACAACAAAAAGGAAAATAAATAAATAAATAAATAAACCGTTTAAATAAAAATATCAAATTGTTTACTTATTTCAATACACTTCACGGTTCTCGGTCTCAGCTGTGACGTCATCGAGGGGTGGGTGTTTCCCCCCCCCCACCAATTCCTGAAATATAAACTGATACAGTATATAATAATAATACCCATTTATAATGTGTTCAATTCAATAATTAGCCAATTGCAAGATTAAATATATTTTTAATTTGTTTTAAAACAAAACAAATAAATAACATTTAATTGTTCTTTTTATTGACTAAATATGTAATTTATGCCCACTGTTAATGTTACAAATATAAATCTGAAGAGGAACATTTTGAATTTGAATTTCACAGTAAATACAGTTTCAGTGCAGCTTTACAGACAATAGTGCCAAACAAACTGAACAACTTTAAACGAGGTTTAAAGCCAGAAATGTGACGCTTATAATTTAATAAAAGCACTTACATTAATTCTGCTGTTAAAACTTGTGGATTAATTGAGCTGTAAAGTTGTTTAAATCATCAGTTAATGGTTGTCATTGTGTCGTCATGGCAACAGAGTTGTATAATTGTGTATATCTTCACACAGATGTGATTAATAAGTGATTTAATGACAGTAAAATCATGTTCACACACATATTGTTTATGTCTTGTGTTTATACTTGTGAAACAGTATTTTAATGTGTACAGATTAAACCCCATTGACTTCCATTATAAGTGTCTCACTGGAACACACATTTAAAGAAAAGGACGAACGTGTCTGTAACATGGTATAAATGGGCAAGGATGATGCAGGAACCACTGAACAGTCAAAATAATGTTTAAAGAACACTTAAAAACACACAAACGTAAACACACACGGCAGCTGCGTGTGACTCTCCCTCTCCTGCACTGCTGTATCTGGCTCGCCCTTATCTCTCTCCTCGTCTGATTAACCCTCCTCCTCGTCACAGAGTCAAAAATCATTTTTGTATGATCAAAATGATGTCACAAATGCTGTCGATTGAGCTGAACTTGTATTGAACAGTGAATATTGCTTTAAACACAATCGGAGTTATATAAAAAATATCCTGCTCTAAAGCTTTATAATGGGAGTGAATGGTGCCTTAGATTTTGAAGCCCAAAAAAGTAATCCATTCATCATAGAAGTAATCCATACGGCTCCAGGGGGTTAATAAAGGCCTTCTGAAGCGATGCGTTTGTGTAAGAAAAACATCCATATTTATACTATACTATAATCACTGGCGGTAACGGCCGTCCGCACGTTCACGAGAGAGTCGAGTTCCGGCGTATGACGTAGGCGTAGCGTAAGCTCCGGTGACAAGTGACGAGGATAGAGGAAGCCAGTGATTATAGTTTTATATATAATATAATAATTTTATATATAATATGAACTTCTTCATAGCCGTGTGTTTACTGGAAATAACTGAACACCTTAGAACGTCCGTCAGCCAATCAGAATCAAGCATTGAACAGACCCGTGGTATATAGACCCCTATATCGTTGTGCGCCTTTGAAGAAGATTAATGAAGATGACGAAGAAAGGTTGCAGATGAAGCCAAACATGCACAATTAAATATATAAATGTATATGCGTTGTTGAATAAATTCAGCCAGATTTTGAGCAAGAATTTTTTAACCAAATTGGCCCGGTTGCTAGGGAGGGTAGAGTCACATGGGGTAAACAAATTGGCCCGGTTGCTAGGGAGGGTAGAGTCACATGGGGTAAACAAATTGGGCCGGTTGCTAGGGAGGGTAGAGTCACATGGGGTAACCAAATTGGCCCGGTTGCTAGGGAGGGTAGAGTCACATGGGGTAACCTCATCGTGGTGGTGATTAGTGGTTCTCTCAATGGGGCGTGTGGTGAGTTGTGTGTGGATCGTGGAGAGTTGCATGAGTCTCCACATGCTATGAGTCTCCTAAGCAACCAAATTGGCCCGGTTGCTAGGGAGGGTAGAGTCACATGGGGTAACCTCCTCGTGGTGGTGATTAGTGGTTCTCTCAATGGGGCGTGTGGTGAGTTGTGTGTGGATCATGGAGAGTAGCATGAGTCTCCACATGCTGTGAGTCTCCGCGGTGTCATGCACAACGAGTCACGTGATCAGATGCGCCGATTGACGGTCTCAGAAGCAGAGGCGACTGACACTCATCCTCCACCACCCGGATTGAGGCGAGTCACCGCGCCACCACGAGGACCTGCAAAGTAGTGGGAATTGGGCGTTCCAAATTGGGGAGAAAAGGGAAAAATAAATAAATGGCCAACAAGACGATAGTACATCATAGATGTAAAGATATAAAGACATAAAGACAATAATCTTTGTCTTTTGCTGTGTTGTGGATGAATAATTCACTAATATTGTGCTTTAATTCATTGTAGTTCTAGAGACATCAGAGTGAAGGAGTCAAACATGATTATAAATGTTAACATGTCGAATAATCTCCAAAAACATTGTACAGCGACTCTTTTAGTTGTTGTTTCATATGACATTAATCAAGGTTCATCTGACTGTGACATCAATGTGCAATTATTTTGCAGAGACTCAGTGTCGTTGTTTTGCCACTGGAGGGCGTCCCGTTCTCACCAATAATCTTCATATGAGTCTCCCGCTCATGTCAGTTATACTCAACATGACAAGAGGCCCGTTACATCACGTGTTTGTGTGTGACACAGAACACACACATGTTGAATCCGCGGGTTGTTCTGAAGCGGGTCAGCAGGTGATGCACACGGCAAGTGCACGCGAGACTTTGTCAAGAGAAATATTGAGGTATGTCGAGGTCACGTCAGGCTAATGAGAACCATGTGACTCAAAATGAGTGTGAAGAATGCTTTAAAGGGCAGATTTCTGGTCCTGTTGATATATTTCATATTGATTTTTAATAATAACTTGTAAAGTTTTAAAGAAAGACCCGCTGGAGCTCTGAGGATAATCAATGTTATATTCTTCTATTGAAGCCTTCAGTCCATGTTATTTGAACTTCAACTAGAAAATAGTTTAAAAGCAGAAAAACTACACTACCCATGATGCACTTTGAATGATACAATCAAGTCACTCTATTACACTCTCAAACCATGCATATATCTGTACTGCATATGTATATAGTTTCTGTAGTTATAGTGACATCACATCATCTTTCGCTTCATGAGATTGTAGTTTATTCCTCAGTAAAGACAGAACACTTATGATCTCAAGACTGCAGACATGAAGTCAAATCCACAAAACTCCTGTTTTAATTTCAGTGTTTTTTAAACATGGAAAGATGTCCATTGATAATTGGAGAAAAAGGAATAATGGTGTTCAATCTGAACTCAACATGTGTTCTCTTATTTTCTTTCTTTCTACAGAAGTTACGATTGAGTTAACAGTAACTCATGAATGTGTTTGTTATTTTCAGCTCCAGGAAACTCTGAACTGCCCACACAACACGAATCAAAGAACTACTTACAGATCTAGAACTGAA
>NC_068297.1:353376-363376 GCF_025860055.1 Xyrauchen texanus
AGTTCCCCATTTTCTAATACAATACCGCCACTCAGTGAGGTCACAGCTAATATATTGAGGCTTCTGATTGGCCTACAGTGTGTGGTGCGAGAACTTCTGCATGCGGGCACTGTGTCAAAGCTTACCTCACCCTGTGTGCCCTACCTCTGACCTCATGCGCTCACCGCTCGGCCTGATGGGAGATTTGCTCATTGGGAAACGAGTGGGATTAGTCAAGACTCATATATTTGGCTTGAATGGAGCTTTGGATGGAGAGCAGCAATCAGAATATTGTCTGAAGTCCAGCAGCAAACACTAGGTTCAGTGAAACCGCTCGGATGTTTGTTTTCAAGCAACGGCTTCTGAAAGCACCGTGTAATTAGTGAGAGTGGGCTGCTGGTGTTTTTATAGCTTAGAATCTTGTCTAAACATATTAAAGTGAAAATACTGTCATCATTCACTCACGCTGTTCCACATTCACTTGACTTTCTGTCTTCAGTGGAACACGATGAGGTTTAGCAGAATGGTCACGCCGCTCTTTATCATTATTAATTATTCTCTGAAACTCTGACGTTGCTGTCAAATCTCATTTGTGCTCATGTGACGCACCAATGCCGTATAACCTGTGCACAACGCATAGAAAGGTGTCGTTTTTAATGTGTGAGATATTCCGAGAATAATAACTTGTGTCTAATAACACTAAGCTCATATGACTTCAGAAGACTTGGAATATAGCACACAGGTCATATGGACTCATTTTGGGATATCACTCTGATGTTCTTTCAGGTCGTGTCGTCGGAGTGTTTGGTGTTCCAGAACCTTCTGAACTTCTCCAGATTAACTCCAAACTGCAGCTGCTACTTCCTGTGGAGGACTTCCTGTCTGTGCGGAGCCCCTGTCCGGACTTCAGCCCGACTCAGGTACAGAACTGACCTTCATTAGTCCTGCTTTCACACAGGTCCTCTTTACCTCTTCATTCATCAGTATAGTTCAGTAAAGAGCTGCGCTGATTTGTGTGAATGCTGTTCCAACGGCTGAAAACAGGAAAAGCCTCAATTGTGTTCAAATATCTCAATATCTTTAAATGTCCTGCAGTGTGACGCTCTTAACTCAACTACTTCAATCATCTATTTATGCACGAGACATTAATATTTTGAAAGATTCATTCTTACCCTAAATCTTGCTGTTCCCATGTATCATATACTGTTCAGTTGGATTGTTCTTCTGTAGCGTTTCTGAACAAGTTGATTTCTCTCGTCATGCAACTGATCATCAAAACATCTAGCATCCTAGCAACCGGGTCAATTTGGTTGCTAAGGAGACCTGACTGGAGTCACTCACCACACGCCCCACCGAGAGCGAGAACCACATTATAGCGACCACGAGGAGGTTACCCCATGTGACTCTACCCTCCCTAGCAACCGGGTCAATTTGGTTGCTAAGGAGACCTGACTGGAGTCACTCAGCACACCCTGGATTCAGGTTTGACCAACTATACTCAGATTCAGACAAAAAAGTGTGAAAATGACTCTTTCTCAGTTTCAGTGTAACTGTAGTTACTGTGTTTTCCTTTGTTGGTCAGAACACGTGATATATTGATATATTGATATATTGATGTTCTTCTATACGTTTATAAATTAACTTTCATTTACAGCAAAACCAGATTGAAAACAGTTTTCTCTGTAAAACAGCTCATGTTTACATTCACATCTGATTTAAAGTGTTTGCAGAGCATCATTTGTGAGATCACGTGTAGAGACGCGTCCTTCCACATTAACATTCATTACAAATCATGCAAATGAGTCTCTTTAAACTCTCGGTCACATGTTGTGGATTTTAAATAATGCTAATTACAATTCCAGACAGTTCATATGAATGACAGACTGCGGTGGGTCTCATCAGCAAGAACGACGAGTCAGCATACAGAGAGGAGGTGCAGTGGCTAATGGACCAGTGTAGAGCCAACAACCTGTCCCTGTGTGTGTGTGTGTGTGTGTGTGTGTGTGTGTGTGTGTGTGTGTGTGAGAGTGAAGAGAAACCTTAATTTCTGCAGCTCAAACCAGCACAAACCAGCACAAACCTTCATTTCTGCAGCACAAACCAGCACAAACCTTCATTTCTGCGGCTCAAACCAGCACAAACCTTCATTTCTGCGGCTCAAACCAGCACAAACCTTCATTTCTGCAGCACAAACCAGCACAAACCTTCATTTCTGCAGCACAAACCTTCATTTCTGCAGCACAAACCAGCACAAACCTTCATTTCTGTGGCTCAAACCAGCACAAACCTTCATTTCTGCGGCTCAAACCTTCATTTCTGTGGCCCAAACCTTCATTTCTGCGGCTCAAACCAGCACAAACCTTCATTTCTGCAGCACAAACCTTCATTTCTGTGGCCCAAACCTTCATTTCTGTGGCCCAAACCTTCATTTCTGTGGCCCAAACCTTCATTTCTGCGGCTCAAACCAGCACAAACCTTCATTTCTGCAGCACAAACCTTCATTTCTGCGGCTCAAACCAGCACAAACCTTCATTTCTGCAGCACAAACCAGCACAAACAGCACAAACCAGCACAAACCTTCATTTCTGCAGCACAAACCAGCACAAACAGCACAAACAGCACAAACCTTCATTTCTGCAGCTCAAACCAGCACAAACCTTCATTTCTGCAGCACAAACCAGCACAAACCTTCATTTCTGCGGCTCAAACCAGCACAAACCTTCATTTCTGTGGCTCAAACCAGCACAAACCTTCATTTCTGCAGCTCAAACCAGCACAAACCTTCATTTCTGCAGCACAAACCTTCATTTCTGCGGCTCAAACCAGCACAAACAGCACAAACAGCACAAACCTTCATTTCTGTGGCACAAACCAGCACAAACCTTCATTTCTGCGGCTCAAACCAGCACAAACCTTCATTTCTGCAGCTCAAACCAGCACAAACCTTCATTTCTGCAGCACAAACCAGCACAAACCTTCATTTCTGCGGCTCAAACCAGCACAAACCTTCATTTCTGTGGCTCAAACCAGCACAAACCTTCATTTCTGTGGCTCAAACCAGCACAAACCTTCATTTCTGCAGCACAAACCAGCACAAACCTTCATTTCTGCGGCCCAAACCTTCATTTCTGCGGCTCAAACCAGCACAAACCTTCATTTCTGTGGCTCAAACCAGCACAAACCTTCATTTCTGCAGCACAAACCAGCACAAACCTTCATTTCTGTGGCCCAAACCTTCATTTCTGCGGCTCAAACCAGCACAAACCTTCATTTCTGCAGCTCAAACCAGCACAAACCTTCATTTCTGCGGCTCAAACCTTCATTTCTGTGGCCCAAACCTTCATTTCTGCGGCTCAAACCAGCACAAACCTTCATTTCTGCAGCACAAACCTTCATTTCTGCAGCACAAACCAGCACAAACCAGCACAAACCTTCATTTCTGCGGCTCAAACCAGCACAAACCTTCATTTCTGCAGTACAAACCAGCACAAACCAGCACAAACCTTCATTTCTGCGGCTCAAACCAGCACAAACCAGCACAAACCAGCACAAACCTTCATTTCTGCAGCTCAAACCAGCACAAACCTTCATTTCTGTGGCTCAAACCAGCACAAACCTTCATTTCTGCAGCACAAACCTTCATTTCTGCAGCACAAACCTTCATTTCTGTGGCTCAAACCTTCATTTCTGCAGCACAAACCTTCATTTCTGCAGCACAAACCTTCATTTCTGTGGCTCAAACCAGCACAAACCTTCATTTCTGTGGCTCAAACCAGCACAAACCTTCATTTCTGCAGCACAAACCTTCATTTCTGCAGCACAAACCTTCATTTCTGCAGCACAAACCTTCATTTCTGCAGCACAAACCTTCATTTCTGTGGCTCAAACCAGCACAAACCTTCATTTCTGTGGCTCAAACCAGCACAAACCTTCATTTCTGCGGCTCAAACCAGCACAAACCAGCACAAACCAGCACAAACCTTCATTTCTGCGGCTCAAACCAGCAGAAACCTTCATTTCTGTGGCTCAAACCAGCACAAACCTTCATTTCTGTGGCTCAAACCAGCACAAACCTTCATTTCTGCAGCACAAACCAGCACAAACCTTCATTTCTGTGGCTCAAACCAGCACAAACCAGCACAAACCAGCACAAACCTTCATTTCTGTGGCACAAACCAGCACAAACCTTCATTTCTGTGGCTCAAACCAGCACAAACCTTCATTTCTGCGGCTCAAACCAGCACAAACCTTCATTTCTGCAGCTCAAACCAGCACAAACCTTCATTTCTGTGGCTCAAACCAGCACAAACCTTCATTTCTGCAGCACAAACCAGCACAAACCTTCATTTCTGCAGCACAAACCAGCACAAACCTTCATTTCTGTGGCTCAAACCAGCACAAACCTTCATTTCTGTGGCTCAAACCAGCACAAACCTTCATTTCTGCAGCACAAACCTTCATTTCTGTGGCTCAAACCAGCACAAACCTTCATTTCTGTGGCTCAAACCAGCACAAACCTTCATTTCTGCAGCACAAACCTTCATTTCTGCAGCACAAACCAGCACAAACCAGCACAAACCTTCATTTCTGCGGCTCAAACCAGCACAAACCTTCATTTCTGCAGTACAAACCAGCACAAACCAGCACAAACCTTCATTTCTGTGGCTCAAACCAGCACAAACCAGCACAAACCTTCATTTCTGCAGCACAAACAGCACAAACCTTCATTTCTGCGGCTCAAACCAGCACAAACCAGCACAAACCTTCATTTCTGCGGCTCAAACCAGCACAAACCAGCACAAACCAGCACAAACCTTCATTTCTGCAGCACAAACAGCACAAACCTTCATTTCTGTGGCTCAAACCAGCACAAACCTTCATTTCTGCAGCACAAACCAGCACAAACCTTCATTTCTGCGGCTCAAACCAGCACAAACCTTCATTTCTGTGGCTCAAACCAGCACAAACCTTCATTTCTGTGGCTCAAACCAGCACAAACCTTCATTTCTGCAGCACAAACCAGCACAAACCTTCATTTCTGTGGCTCAAACCAGCACAAACCTTCATTTCTGCAGCACAAACCAGCACAAACCTTCATTTCTGCAGCACAAACCAGCACAAACCTTCATTTCTGTGGCTCAAACCAGCACAAACCTTCATTTCTGTGGCTCAAACCAGCACAAACCTTCATTTCTGCAGCACAAACCAGCACAAACCTTCATTTCTGTGGCTCAAACCAGCACAAACCTTCATTTCTGCAGCACAAACCAGCACAAACCTTCATTTCTGTGGCTCAAACCAGCACAAACCTTCATTTCTGCGGCTCAAACCAGCACAAACCTTCATTTCTGCTGGCTCAAACCAGCACAAACCTTCATTTCTGTGGCTCAAACCAGCACAAACCTTCATTTCTGCAGCATCAAACCAGCACAAACCTTCATTTCTGTGGCTCAAACCAGCACAAACCTTCATTTCTGCGGCTCAAACCAGCACAAACCTTCATTTCTGCAGCACAAACCAGCACAAACCTTCATTTCTGTGGCTCAAACCAGCACAAACCTTCATTTCTGTGGCTCAAACCAGCACAAACCTTCATTTCTGCAGCTCAAACCAGCACAAACCTTCACAAACCAGCACAAACCTTCATTTCTGTGGCTCAAACCAGCACAAACCTTCATTTCTGCAGCACAAACCAGCACAAACCTTCATTTCTGTGGCTCAAACCAGCACAAACCTTCATTTCTGCGGCTCAAACCAGCACAAACCTTCATTTCTGTGGCTCAAACCAGCACAAACCTTCATTTCTGCAGCACAAACCAGCACAAACCTTCATTTCTGCAGCACAAACCTTCATTTCTGTGGCTCAAACCAGCACAAACCTTCATTTCTGTGGCTCAAACCAGCACAAACCTTCATTTCTGTGGCTCAAACCAGCACAAACCTTCATTTCTGTGGCTCAAACCAGCACAAACCTTCATTTCTGTGGCTCAAACCAGCACAAACCTTCATTTCTGTGGCTCAAACCAGCACAAACCTTCATTTCTGTGGCTCAAACCAGCACAAACCTTCATTTCTGCAGCACAAACCAGCACAAACCTTCATTTCTGTGGCTCAAACCAGCACAAACCTTCATTTCTGTGGCTCAAACCAGCACAAACCTTCATTTCTGTGGCTCAAACCAGCACAAACCTTCATTTCTGCAGCATCAAACCAGCACAAACCTTCATTTCTGTGGCTCAAACCAGCACAAACCTTCATTTCTGTAGCTCAAACCAGCACAAACCTTCATTTCTGTGGCTCAAACCAGCACAAACCTTCATTTCTGTGGCTCAAACCAGCACAAACCTTCATTTCTGTGGCTCAAACCAGCACAAACCTTCATTTCTGTGGCTCAAACCAGCACAAACCTTCATTTCTGCAGCACAAACCTTCATTTCTGTGGCTCAAACCAGCACAAACCTTCATTTCTGCAGCACAAACCTTCATTTCTGTGGCTCAAACCAGCACAAACCTTCATTTCTGTGGCTCAAACCAGCACAAACCTTCATTTCTGCAGCTCAAACCAGCACAAACCTTCATTTCTGCAGCTCAAACCAGCACAAACCTTCATTTCTGTGGCTCAAACCAGCACAAACCTTCATTTCTGTAGCTCAAACCAGCACAAACCTTCATTTCTGTGGCTCAAACCAGCACAAACCTTCATTTCTGTGGCTCAAACCAGCACAAACCTTCATTTCTGCAGCACAAACCTTCATTTCTGTGGCTCAAACCAGCACAAACCTTCATTTCTGTGGCTCAAACCAGCACAAACCTTCATTTCTGCAGCACAAACCTTCATTTCTGTGGCTCAAACCAGCACAAACCTTCATTTCTGCAGCTCAAACCTTCATTCTGCAGCACAAACCTTCATTTCTGTGGCTCAAACCAGCACAAACCTTCATTTCTGTGGCTCAAACCAGCACAAACCTTCATTTCTGTGGCTCAAACCAGCACAAACCTTCATTTCTGTGGCTCAAACCAGCACAAACCTTCATTTCTGCAGCACAAACCTTCATTTCTGTGGCTCAAACCAGCACAAACCTTCATTTCTGCGGCTCAAACCAGCACAAACCTTCATTTCTGTGGCTCAAACCAGCACAAACCTTCATTTCTGCAGCACAAACCTTCATTTCTGTGGCTCAAACCAGCACAAACCTTCATTTCTGCAGCACAAACCAGCACAAACCTTCATTTCTGTGGCTCAAACCAGCACAAACCTTCATTTCTGTGGCTCAAACCAGCACAAACCTTCATTTCTGTGGCTCAAACCAGCACAAACCTTCATTTCTGTGGCTCAAACCAGCACAAACCTTCATTTCTGTGGCTCAAACCAGCACAAACCTTCATTTCTGTGGCTCAAACCAGCACAAACCTTCATTTCTGCAGCACAAACCAGCACAAACCTTCATTTCTGCAGCACAAACCTTCATTTCTGCAGCACAAACCTTCATTTCTGCAGCACAAACCAGCACAAACCTTCATTTCTGTGGCTCAAACCAGCACAAACCTTCATTTCTGCAGCACAAACCAGCACAAACCTTCATTTCTCCAGCACAAACCTTCATTTCTGTGGCTCAAACCAGCACAAATGAATGGAATAGTTTTGGGGATATTTAATTATATGGGGTGCAACTGGTGCGTCTCTTTCTTCAGACTGTATCTAATCTATGAGAACAACAGCGTTACATCAGAGATACCAGCTGAGAAATGTTGCTCAGAGTTTGCGACTGAACACTTCTCTGACACTAATTCAGATTTTTTGGGGGCCAGATGAGTTCGACAGTTTATTTACAACACTGTGTGATTCAGACGCCTTGAATCAGTTTGTGGCGATAAAGAAAGAAAATCACATGTTGTACTAGTGTTGTTGTTTTCCTCTTGTCATGTGTTCAATGAGCCCGTTGTTCAAAGGGGCCTCGGTGTGTTCCTGGCAGGCAGCAGATGCCCTAACGCTGCCACAGAGGAACAATGTTCTCCCATCTTGGTTCAATAAGTGGATGCTGTCTCACCAAAATCTAGACTGTAGTGATCAGGACTGCCATGAACTTTATCATTTATAATTCATAAGTTTATGATTCCACAGCACTCAAACTCTCACGTGGACACTTTTGAAGTTTAAGTGTCACGTTTATGTGGTTGGTCATGTGGTTTTAATCTGATGAAACACACAAATCCAGATGAACCACAGGTTTATTTTCTAACACTACAGGAATGTCCCAATTACACTGCCTCCACATGTCAATGCTGCTGTGGTCATGAAGCTAAAGGTCAAGCTTTAACATAATTAAGCATTATTATTGGGATAAACATGCCACAACCATCCCAGGTATTATAGCACGATTCTCTAGTGAATAAAGACTTTAATTCACCATACTTACATCTTTATAGATGTGCCTCATGTCCACTGATGTTTAAGAATATTGCCGTGAGTTCTTGTTGAGAATCTGAATCTGCTCTTATATATATGTCACAGTACACCTGTTTTAAACAAAGCATCATTTCATTTCCAGATTTAAAGTATAACTCAAAGACCCTCAGTAAAGTAATGCGGCTAGTAATGATTTGCAAGAATATCCTGAACATTTTTGTGTTTGTCCTGATCTGATCTGATGAGTTAGTCCTGATCTGATCTGATGAGTTAGTCCTGATCTGATGTGTTAGTCCTGATCTGATCTGATCTGATGTGTTAGTCCTGATCTGATCTGATCTGATGAGTTAGTCCTGATCTGATCTGATCTGATGTGTTAGTCCTGATCTGATCTGATCTGATGTGTTAGTCCTGATCTGATCTGATGTGTTAGTCCTGATCTGATCTGATCTGATGTGTTAGTCCTGATCTGATCTGATCTGATGTGTTAGTCCTGATCTGATCTGATGAGTTAGTCCTGATCTGATCTGATGTGTTAGTCCTGATCTGATCTGATGAGTTAGTCCTGATCTGATCTGATGTGTTAGTCCTGATCTGATCTGATGTGTTAGTCCTGATCTGATCTGATGTGTTAGTCCTGATCTGATCTGATGTGTTAGTCCTGATCTGATGTGTTGGTCCTGATCTGATCTGATGTGTTAGTCCTGATCTGATCTGTTGAGTCCTGATCTGATCTGATGTGTTAGTCCTGATCTGATCTGATCTGATGTGTTAGTCCTGATCTGATCTGATCTGATGAGTTAGTCCTGATCTGATCTGATCTGATGTGTTAGTCCTGATCTGATCTGATGTGTTAGTCCTGATCTGATCTGATCTGATGTGTTAGTCCTGATCTGATCTGATGTGTTAGTCCTGATCTGATCTGATGTGTTAGTCCTGATCTGATCTGATGAGTTAGTCCTGATCTGATCTGATGTGTTAGTCCTGATCTGATCTGATCTGATGTGTTAGTCCTGATCTGATCTGATGTGTTAGTCCTGATCTGATCTGATCTGATGTGTTAGTCCTGATCTGATCTGATGATGTTAGTCCTGATCTGATCTGATGAGTTAGTCCTGATCTGATCTGATGTGTTAGTCCTGATCTGATCTGATCTGATCTGATGTGTTAGTCCTGATCTGATCTGATCTGATGTGTTAGTCCTGATCTGATCTGATGAGTTAGTCCTGATCTGATCTGATCTGATCTGATGTGTTAGTCCCTATCTGATCTGATGAGTTAGTCCTGATCTGATGTGTTAGTCCTGATCTGATCTGATCTGATGTGTTAGTCCTGATCTGATCTGATGTGTTAGTCCTGATCTGATCTGATGATGTTAGTCCTGATCTGATCTGATCTGATGTGTTAGTCCTGATCTGATCTGATGAGTTAGTCCTGATCTGATCTGATCTGATGTGTTAGTCCTGATCTGATCTGATGAGTTAGTCCTGATCTGATGTGTTAGTCCTGATCTGATCTGATCTGATGTGTTAGTCCTGATCTGATATGATCTGATGTGTTAGTCCCGATCTGATCTGATGAGTTAGTCCTGATCTGTGATCTGATCTGATGTGT
>NC_068297.1:375876-380876 GCF_025860055.1 Xyrauchen texanus
CAGTTTTCTGTTTGTTTCCTTTATCTTTAGTGATTATTGTCATTGAGATGAGTCGTCATATATCTGTCCTCTCCGCACAACAACAAGTGAAACACTCGTTATCGGCGTTATATCGCAACTTCCTCCTTCTTTAAGAAAACATTTAAAACGGTTCTTAATGATATTGTATGAAAGCTCATCTATGTATTGAACCTCCTCGAGTGGCAAGTCACATGATCCTTCTCGCCCTGAGAAATACTCCACTCTAGGAACATAGCGACAGAAATTACTTTAAAACATGTTTAGGTGTCATTGTCAATGAAACCCTGATTTTAAGGCCGCTGAATGAGAGCAGTAACTCAACTAGAAGTCCTGACGATCTCAATGACAAATGTCATTCACCGAAGACCGTCTTGTGCATCGTCCCTCAACAGTTCCTCCTGTGGGGTCTCAAACCCACCAGAATCGATTAAATTTATGAACAGCTCCTTCTTTTCATGATCAAAGTCCACAGTAGATCTGAGGCATCATTATAAAAGCACTCAAGACACAACAACCTGATCTAACATTGCTTTCTCGTGGGGAATCGAGAAGATAAAATATAAGAGCGTTGAGGTCTCCAGGAGTCTCTACGAGTTTCTGTGGTCCTCAACTAAATGTTTCATTTTCTTGATCTCACCACAGAAGAGAGTTTTATAAGCTCAGTCCCAAACTCACGGCACATTTAAAACAACAGATAATAACAGATAACTGGCACGTCCTTCAGGAAGTCTTCCATGAACCCATTATATATCTGCAGGAAAGTCAAATGAACATGTGAGCATTTTGTGTTAAACATACAGCAGATTTTTCTAGAACAATAATACAACTAGAAAACCAAATGTTTTACCTCTGCATTCGTATTTGAGGTCTGAGAAGTAAACCATCTCTTGAGAGAAGACAAAGAGACCAAGTCTTCCTCCTGCGTATGTCTTGTCGTAGATACTTCCTGAATCAGCCATGACCTTCTTGCCCTCATACATAATAACTCTAAACATCAATCAGAAGATGAAGAGTGAGCAAAATGGGTTTCAGTTTTAGTTGTTGGTTAAAATTGAAGACAAAGGGTTGATCATCCACACTTACCTGATGTGTCCAGTTTTGGGCCTGTGGATCAGGTGCCATCTGTAGGCGGTGTAATCCTTCCAGCCGATGTTCTTGGGGTCGTGCCACAGGGTTCGCAACTAAAATGTTCCAAACAAATGTGAGCAAGACATTTCAAATGCCAAACTAGAACTAGATTTCTTGGATGAAGTCTAGATGAAATGGTACATACTTGTCCCTCGGTGTCTCCAGTATGCCACAAAGCGTTCCTGAGGTGTTCGCCTGGTCCCGTGGTTGAGTTCACTACTTTAATGGACAGGCCAGAGTAACCCTGAGCTTTAGTCGGTGTGTGAGACCAATAAGTCTGTGTGATCTGTTTCCACATCACCACATAGAATCGAGAACTGGACTGGTAGCCAAACACAAAGCCGGCATAGTCATCGTCACGGTCTGTGTTGATAAAGAACGTGCCACTGAAGTCCACAGCGTTGAACTCATCATAACCTGAAGGGGACAACAGGAAACACATTAAAGATTGGATGCTTGGCTGAAGTGGAATATGTTCAGCCGGTGTCTTTGAACACTTACCAACAGCAATGCCTGGATCACAGTTGACCGTCTGCAGAAGTTCTTTGCCCTGGTGACGAACAACCCAGTTGGGGTCGATCTGTGAAGTTCCCGTGGGGTCGAGAGGAACCATCTGGAACCTGCGGAAGTCTGTTTCACTGATGGCAAAGTTCTCTGGACAAACATCTTCAATATCAGGGACATTATCCTGGTCGAAGTCATCCTTGCAAATGTCGCCGCGGCCATCACCTGGGCAAGGGAAAAGAGGCGAATATTCAGTGTGTGGACGTTGAATTTTGGGGGAACATTTATTTGAAAGAAAAAGCTTGAACCGAAGCCAGCACAAGTGCTTCTGGCCTCACCATCGGAATCCAGTTGATCTGGGTTGAAGGCGAGTCGACAGTTGTCTTTGTCGTCCGGTACACCATCATTGTCATCGTCATGATCGCAGGCGTCTCCTTTGCCGTCTTTGTCGTGGTCGGCCTGGTTGGCATTGGGGATGTAGGGGCAGTTGTCCAAGTTGTTTTGATGTCCATCCTCATCGATGTCCTGGTTGCTGTCGCAATTGTCTCCAACATTGTCAGAGTCTGAGTCAATCTGTGGTGCGACATAAATCAATGAAGTTCTTGCGTAGGCCTTTCTCTTCAACATGCTCTTGAATAAATCTGAGATATCTTCCATTATACTGTCCCTATAACTGACATTGGAAGTGCACGCATTGCATGCATAATTGCAAGAAAGTGTTCCTTGGAACTCATGCACAGGCAGAGGTGAAACTTGATGCAACTCTTTAAGAGCATGGATGGACAAACTCTAAAATCTAGCAAAGCCTAAATAATGTGTTTTTAGCTGCTTACCGATGTTCTTTGGCATATTAGACTGATTGGTGGACTAGTCTTACCTGGTCAGGGTTGTGCTCCAATGGACAGTTGTCACAGTGGTCACCGACTCCATCTTGATCATTATCTCTCTGGTCAATGTTGTACACATATGGGCAGTTGTCTTTCTCATTCAGAATACCTGGACAACCAATTCACATTGTCATTGGCGACTGCAACCTTACAATGGTTGTTTGTGTTACCATGGTTGCGTTTTGAAAGTCCTTGATCTTACCATCACCATCGATGTCAATGGCACAAGCGTCTCCTTCTCCGTTGTTGTCGGTGTCGGTCTGCTCTGGATTACTGTCGTATGGGCAGTTATCACATCGGTCACCAACCTGATCACGGTCGTGATCATACTGTCTTGGGTTGAAGATGAACGGGCAATTGTCCTGTTTCAAAAACAGAAGATCCAGTCCAGTCAACCATGAAACGATTGGCTAAAGACAGAAAACATCTAGACCCCCTTTTTAAAGACATTTGCACATTTTTGCAAGTTATTTGCCTTGGACATGATGGTTTGGGACACAGCTGAGCCTGTGTTTGTTTGCCCAGTCAAATCTTTTTCACCAATGTACAAATTAAATGATGGATGTACAACCAAGAGATCCAGAACTGATGAATTCAATTAATTTATTTGCTACTGGAAAAGTCTCTTTTGTTTACTCCGTTCTTTCTGTTTTTAGTCAGTAGCACTCTGTGTTCTCTAAACAATCTCACAGTTGAATGTGTTTTCGACATACCCCATCATCAGGGATCCCATCGTTGTCATCATCACTGTCACAAGCGTCACCAGTTCCATCTTTGTCATAGTCTTCTTGACCAGAGTTGGGAAGGTCAGGGCAGTTGTCCTAAAATATGACATGTAATGATGAAGAATTTGTGACCTCAACTGTATAACAGGAAAGATCTTAAGTATATGTTGAGGGAATGGTTGTGTACCTTCTTGCAGTGGTATGTGGCGTTTTCCACACAAAGGAGGTCAGTGCTTGGCCAGCCGTCCAGGTCAGAGTCCTCTCCACAGATGTAACCGTTCCCAGCATAACCGGGTTTACATTCGCAGCGGTACATGATGTCAGAGAATACGCCCAGGTAGATGCAGTTAGCTTTCTTATTGCAGTCATGGCTGCCGTCCTCACAGGGGTTTCTGGGTGTGCAGACCTGGGAGAAGGTAATTGTGATTCAACGATAAACTTCAGCAAGCGAGAAAGAGTAAGTAATTGGGGAAGAGGACAAGAGACTGGTCTCACCTGTTTATTGGCAATGGCCTGCTCTGTTCCTCTGCCGAAGGGCTGTTGTCCGGAATATCGTGGTGGGCAGGGCAGACAGTTGTATCCCGGCTCTGTGTTCTCACACTGATGGACTCCATTGAGAACAAAACAGGCATCAGGAACTTCTTTGCACTGTTAATATGAGAGAAAAAAACCCATCAAGAACAGTTCATATGAAAACACAGATACCACCTTCGAGAAGTGTCTTGTCTCTTACCTCATCAATGTCTTGACAGTTGATTCCATCTCCAGTGAACCCATCCGGACACTCGCCACACTTCCAGGAACCATCAGGGAAGCTGGTGCATTTAGTGCCAGCGAAGCACGGGTTGGAGAGACACCCATCTGTTGATGAATGGCATGTAACTCTAGTGTTAAGATATCTTGACAAGAATGACACAAATCTTCAGTCTGATGGTTAATAATGAACAGTTTTATTGCTCACCAATGGGACACGATTGGGCATTGCACAGACGACTTCCTTTAGAGTCACCCAGACAGTCGTTTCCACCATATTTGGGGGCGGGGTTATTGCAGAGACGGTGTCTGCGCTGCAGTCCTCCACCACATGTGACCGAACAAGAGTCCCACAGTGACCAGGGGCCCCAAATTCCATTCACTGCCACACACAGAAAGAGAAGACTCTACTCTCATTTGGGTTTCTGGGTTATGTCCTGCAACAAACACTTCAACAATTATACATTTAAATACACTACATGGCCAAAAATATGTGGACACCAGACATCCATACTTGGTTTTTAAACTTGTAGTTTCAAACCCATTAGCGTTCCAATTGATTCCAAAAGTGTCCAGGTGGATTCAGGTCTCAACTTTGTGCAGGACAGTAAAGTTTTACAACACCAGACTCAGTAAGGTCAAAAATATGCTTAATGCAAATATGCGTACGCAGATGCAAGTACTTGGCCAATGCATTGCCAACTCGAGGTCTGGTTGAACATACATAGCAGTGGCCATTGAGTCAGCATTATTAAATTAGATTAGTTGTAACTCGGGTAATTAGCTATAAATATATTGACTGGCTCAGCGATATTGGTTTAGCCAAGAGTTATTGAGCGGGGGTGGGGGGGGTGTTCGCTATCCTTTTCTGCATATCGTGGCGCCGTTTTGTTGTCCATTCTGCATAACGCGACGGCTCATTTGAGCTTATCGCGGCCCATTCGGCCCTTTCGCGGCCGACCCACCGGCCCACTCGGTTTTC
>NC_068297.1:388376-397211 GCF_025860055.1 Xyrauchen texanus
CCGTCACATCCCACCGGAGATAGGAGGCGGGGCGAGGACTACCCCCATGCAGGACGGGATTCAACAGGTGGTGGTGGGGTGGAGGAGGTTGCCGTGTTAGCACACTGAAACAGCAATGTGATCGTGAGCAGACTTATCAAGCAATGGCTGACATGTGATTGGCTAGGAGTTACCCCGCTAATGTACAGCTGCTAGTCTTCCCGCCATAACTACACTATGCTTACAATACTTGGGTTGCACATATTTCTAATTTAAAACATTATCTATGTTCGTATCTCTCTCTGTTCTGTCACTAATGACTCATTTAAAGGGAGAAATGTGCAGTTTTTCACTTCTGTTAAGTGTTTTAGAAAGCAACTTAAAAAATAGAGTAATTAGTACTTATCAATAAGTAATCTGATTACAATTTTAGAGATATACATTTAAGTGGATTACTTTGAGTAACTTAACTGTGTCAGATGAAACTCGAGAGAGGATTTGATCATGCAGAAACAAATAGACAAACGTCACCATCATTCAAATAAACAGAAAAATAGGTTCAACTCGATATTTACATTTGGTCTCCCAAGTGGGGTTATTCCATGGTGGGAAGAGTTTGTCACTTTTAATGAAGAAAAAGAAACATAAATGATGATGAAAGCCAAAATACAAAACACTATTGATCAGTATTTATGGAGTAATCCATTATTTTGTAGAAGGGGGTCAAAATCACATTTTCGCCTATGATTTTGGAGCAAAACTACAGGTAAAAAAAATAACCTTAGAAAGGTGTCAGCATCATGATTTTATTTGTACACAGAGATTGGTACATTTATTACTTAAATCAGTTGACTTCAGCACCTCTTGTTGCATTATATCCCAATGGTGAGAGTCCAAAAATGGAAAAATACAACTTTTTTTGTTGTTTTTCCAAAGTTGGAGTGCACATAACTCCTGAAGTCTTAAATATATTTTAAAATCCTTTTAGATTCTGATTTAGAATAAACTTTACTTTTTATATCTTCATTTGTAAGGCCCTATATGAGTCAGTCCCAGAGATATGGGGCTCTAAATGTGGCTCTATGTGAAAATTGTCAAATATTGCACATTTTCTGTGGTCAAAATCCAAACGTGGGTCACATGGTATGAAAGTGATTTTTCTTGTCCAACACAACAAAGGTCTGAAGTATAAATAATACTGAAACTAGAAATGTACCTTCATTTATTTTCATAAAAACTATCATGGCAAAATCTTGATTTTTGGGTGTCCAAAAATATCACACTGTGACAGGGCGGAGAACGGGGACGTGATTTTACACACCCGGTCAATTATCAGGTTAATCAAGCCTCCGAGAGGGATAAAGCCCGACTGGGGACAGTGGTGCGAGAGAGAGAGAGAGAGAGAGTGTTTACGGTCATATGACCATCATTTGTGTGTTTGTGTTGTTTAAGTTTTTCATTAAACTATTATTTACATTGTCAAGCCGGTTCTGGCCTCCTCCTTGCCCGTCTAAATCTCTTTACAAACTCACTATTATTGAAAATAAGCAACACGTGTGGCTGTTGAGTTAGTGCAATACCTTTATCAATTCCATGTTTAAAGCTCTGAAATGTCAGATATCAGCAGACAATCAGTGTGAGATGATCCTGAGACCAGCAACGCTCAATCGCTCAAATACTTCGAGTTCAAACATCATAAACATTGTAAACAGAGCAACAGGTTCAACTAGACATTTCCAAATGAAGTAAATGAGTTTCATGAATTGAGGTAGCAGTGAACCTCCTCCTGAAGGTGTTTTTCTGATCCTCCAAGAGTCCAGATTGTGACCGTCCCCAATGGCACATTGATGAATCGATATTTGTAGTCTGTCTGTGTGGAATGATGCAGTTTCTCTGGAGACACGGTTGGCCCTGCTCGTCACGTCTTGGGGAAATAGACAGTGTTTACGTTTGAATGTGCTCATCAACAAAATTCCTCAATCGAAATACTTCACAACTTCTTATGTAATCTCTTCCCTGCTGAAACCATCGTTCATGGAGGTTGGGTGTTATTCTGACATTTTGGTAAAACTATCCATTAAATAATTCATTCTGGTGCACTCTCATAATGATATGGCCCTATAGACCATTTCAAGGACAACTCTATGTCTTCGGTCCATGAAAATGTCCTACTAGTTTTCATAGTCGCTTCATTCAGCCAGGGGCGGCTGTGGATCAGGTGGTAGAGCGGGTCGGCTGCTAATCTCAGAGTTGGTGGTTTGATTCCCGGCCCACATCACTCCCCGTGCCGAAGTGTCCTTGGGCAAGACACTGAACCCCAAGTTGCTCCCAATGCAGCTCTGACATCACTGGTGTGTGAACGGGTGAATGAGGCGCAACGTAAAGCACTTTGAATACGGTTAAAAAGGCACTATACTGTATATGTGCAGACCATTTACCATTTCATTCATAGTGACTTTAAAATAAAATGTCATTGTGGAGCGGAGGGGGGCGGAGCCGGGTCGGAATATCCTCCTCCCCTGGCAGCGGCCCTATCGCTCCAGGCGATCGGGGAGTTACTTCCCTCCTCCCCTCGCGGACGGCGGTCTTCCCTTGACCCCTCCGCATTTCTGGGGGACGGCAGGGCACTCCTCCGCCCCTGGCAGCGGCTCCATCACTCCAGGAGGTCAGGGAATCCAGTCCCCACTCGCCCCGTGGACGGGCGGTCGGGCTACTCCGTCACCCGGCAGATGGCAGCGGCGCTCCCCAGGGTGGACGGCAGTATCGAGGACTCTGCGACGGGCATCCCTCCTCCTTCCCGGGTTTCGGCACCAATGTAAAACAGTTAAAAGATGGACAAGGAGGAGGCGAGAACCGGCTTGTCAACATAAATCATAATTTAATTAAACTCAAACCAAAAGTACAAACATAAACACACACGACGGACATGCCCGTAATTCTCTCTCTCTCGAACCATCGTCACCGGCCGCCTTTATCCCTCGCGCGCCTCATCAGGCTGATTGGGGACCGGGCGCGCAATATTCCGACCCGGCCCCGCCCCCCTCCACTCCACAGTCATTATTAAAATATGGATCATGTTGTTCGGTGGCTAATCTCTGGATGCCTAGAAGGATCGGCAATTAAAAAGTGTTTACATGCGTGTAGGGAGCGGCGGTACTGACGACAGCTGTGACGTCAGTGATGTCAAACGCCATTGGCTCTCATCTTAATTGTTTTAGCTTTAAATGAGTGGCAACAGCCCTCACAGATGCTTTTCAGCATTTAACAGTTAGTTTGACTCTGGAGCTTGTGACTGTACTTCTATTTGCCTGTTTAACTTTTATATAGTTTTTATATTATTGGTTAGGTTTAGGTGTAGGAGTGTGGTTAGCAACCTGTTGATGAACGCCCCCTTCTTGAGCACAAAGCATGACAATGACCTGATGTTAAATGGTTGTATTTACGGGACCCTTTGGAGTTTGAACACAGTTGTGGTATCTTTTGAAAGAGACACTTTGGACTTTATTTCACACGTTTCACAATTAATATCTGTTGTTATTTATTAAAGTTAGAGAAGCTGAAGTTTATAGTAATGGAAATATTTTGTGCTGAATGTGTTTTTATAATCTATAAAACAATAATAAATGTGCAAAGACACTCCAGAAATACAATGTGCTCAAAGTCACGAGTCTAAAGAAGTTTCGTTTCTAATCTGAAGATGATTTAAATAATAAATTCTCACATTTATCACTTTTATGGACAAAAAGTGCTATTGTATGTTTTTAATGAATGCTTGTCATGAACGATTGACCCAAGTGTGTTGAACTGGATTCATCTGGCGATCGTGTTTTCATAATAAAAGTCCCGTTTTGATATTGCATGTTTTCATTTAGTACTCCTGCACAAATAACTCAATTACTGTTTCTGGAGGATTACTATCGTGAAACGTTAAAAATATTGATATTATGGTGTAATGTAACCAGTTAAATTGTATTAACGTGTTAAATTTACTTGAGTAACATTTTAGGGGAAATTTTACTTTTAGAGTAGGTTTAAAAGTGGGTACTTTTTATTCTCATTTTTTTTTACATTTACCTCTTTATAATGTGCGGCGTTACTGTCGTTACATTACTGGGATTCATTGGAATGAATGTGTAATTTATTGAGATTATTGAATGGGACTTTTACGAGAGCGGAAGTTCACATTTGCGCGCGCTGAGCCGCTGTCACAGACTGTCAATCAATCACTGCAGCAGCATCAAACTCTTCAAAGTCAAACACTTTCTGCGTCCACACAGTGAAAAGAAGAATAGGTTCGTCATGCAATCCTTCATTTAACGCCAAGACAAGCGGATATTTCAAGATTAAAGTCACAGCTCCAACTTCAAGCAGCACTCTGAGGTAAATCTTGGCGCTAATTCTAACGCGGGCTTTTCTGTGTAATGAGATTCTCAGGGTGATTCTGTAACGGGGCTCTATGACATCAGTTTATAAGTGTACATGTTTTAAGTGCAGCTATATATATATATATATATATATATATATATATATATATATATATATATATATATATATATCTCAGTGTGCGTTGTCCCGCATGTCATGAGCAGTATTTATGCATTTACTCCGCGCCCTCGCGGGGGTACTGGAAACTATCGCAGCTACTTCAGTATAATTAACTATAAATACATTTAAACATCCAAGTTAAGTGTAAATTACTGCCATTCAGGTGATCGACAACTGGAGCGCAAACAGACAACATTTGTGCGCGTGTGAGATGTGCGGGCATGAGGTGATCGTCGCGACGGTTGTGTCCGCTATCATTCACTCGTCCACTATTCCCTATATAGTGAACAGCAGTTAGTGCACTATATCTCCGCAGTAAGTGAATGAAATGAGTGAATTCGGACGAGAGTGTCGGAGCTCTGGGGCTGGTGCAGAAACGTCACATATGACATTTTAAAATACTTAGGCCTTATTTGTTATTCTTATTAAATAATATATTAATACAATAAATCTTCATTCTGTTTGTCGTGTTTAATATATACTGTGTGTTAATATAAAGAGTAAACACATTTGATCAAATAAAGAGTACATTTGAACATGTATCTCTATGTTTTGTCTCTCTATATGTTGTTATGATATTTTAATCCAGTAATGATTTGTCAAAAAGTAATTTACTACATTCAGAACAAAATCAAACATTGCAGGAGTGAAGGAAGCAGTAAACTCACAGCTTGTACGTCTTCCCCGTGGTGCATTGTAGGAAATTGACCGTCATCAAATGTACTTGAAATTGGAGTGCATTGTGGGTAAGAGTGAGTGAACACAAGTAGGGAACGAGTGGCTCACTCAGAATTCAGACAGTCCTACAAAATAGCGGACACTGGAAATAGTGCACTATATAGTGGATGGGGGCGGTTTTCAGACACAGCGAGTGTTACGATCAGGGTTGTGCCCTACATAGGCTGTGTGCTCTGCGTTTAGAGAGAGGCGGTACTGATGTACAGAAATAATGATCTAAATACTTACGACACTGAAAACTGTAACTACACTGAAATAAGAATCCACACCGGACATTAAAAGCTGTGAAATGGCAAAAGTAGGCATTAATAAAACATGATCTTGCTTTAGTTTATATTTCAGCATTATATATAATGTCCTGGTGGGACATTTCCATGTTTTCACTGTAATAATTACTTGAAATGTTGCACACACTCACACACGCGCACACACACTCACACATGCACACACACTCACACATGCGCACACACACTCACACATGCACGCACACACACTCACACATGCACGCTCACACACGCACACGCACTCACACATGCACGCTCACACATGCACGCACACACACTCACACATGCACGCTCACACATGCACACGCTCACACATGCACACGCACACACACTCACACATGCACGCACACACACTCACACATGCACGCACACAAACTCACACATGCACGCACACACACTCACACACGCACACTCACACATGCATGCACACACACACTCACACATGCACACACACGCACACTCGCACACTCACACATGCATGCACACACACTCACACATGCACGCACACACACTCACACATGCACGCACACACACTCACACATGCACGCACACACACTCACACATGCATGCTCACACATGCACACACACTCACACATGCACACACTCGCACACGCACGCACACACACTCACACACGCACACTCGCACACTCATGCATGTACACACACGCACACACGCACACTCATGCATGCACACACACTCACACATGCATGCACACACACTCACACACACACTCACACATGCACGCACACACACTCACACATGCATGCACACACACACTCACACACTCACACACGCACGCACACACACACTCATGCACGCACACACACTCACACATGCACACACACTCACGCACGCACGCACACGCACACACTCACACACGCACACACACTCACTCACGCACACACACTCACACACACACACACTCACACACGCGCACACTCACACACTCACACATGCACACTCACACATGCACACTCACACATGCACACTCACACATGCGCACACTCACACACTCACACATGCACACTCACACACACTCACACTCACGCGCACACACTCACACTCACGCGCACACACTCACACTCACGCACACACACTCACACGTGCGCACACACACTCACACATGCACGCACACACACTCACACACACGCTCACACATGCACGCACACACAGTCACACACACACGCTCACACATGCACGCACACACAGTCACACACACACGCTCACACATGCACACACACACACACACGCGCACACACACTCACACATGCATGCACACACACTCACACACACATTCACACATGCACACACACTCACACACACATTCACACATGCACGCACACACACTCACACATGCACGCACACACACACACACACACTCACACACGCACGCACGCACACACTCACACATGCACGCACACACACTCACACTTGCACGCACACACACTCATGCACGCACACACACTCACGCATGCACACACACTCACGCACGCACGCGCACGCACGCACGCACACACACTCACACTCACACACGCACACACTCACACACGCACACACACTCACACACACACACACTCACACATGCGCACACTCACACACTCACACTCACACATGCACACTCACACATGCGCACACTCACAAACTCACACATGCACACTCACACACACTCACGCGCACACACTCACGCGCACACACTCACACGTGCGCACACACACTCACACATGCACGCACACACACTCACACACGCTCACACATGCACGCACACACAGTCACACACACACGCTCACACGTGCACGCGCACACACACACTCTTACACGCACACACTCACATATGCACTCTCGCACGCACTCACACGCTCACACATGCACGCACTCGCACACTCACACTCTCACGCATGCACACTCACTCTCTCACACACACACTCACATGCACACACACGCCCACTCACTCTCTCGCACACACGAACGCACGCACACACACATGCACACACAAACGAACGCACGCACACACATGCACACACACACACACATGCACACACAAACGAACGCACGCACACACATGCACACACACACACACATGCACACACGAACGCAGGCACATGCACACACACACACATGCACACACACGCACACACGAACGCACACGCGCACACACACACTCATGCACACACACACTCATGCACACGCACATGCACTCACAAACGCATGCACACACTCACACACACACACACATGCACACACAAACGCACTCACACACACACACATGCACATGCACACACGAACGCACTCATACACGCACACACACACACACACACACACACACACACACACACATACCCACTTCTGAATGTAACTAAGATGATTGTGACTACATTTACCTTCCTTTACATGTTTTATATTGTTTAAAAGTGGTCATGTTTAGGAATGGGGTTGGGTAAAGCGATCTAGAATATTGATATGATCGTACTATGTAACTAAACTAATATATTTACTAGGATCACTCAAGAAAGAGCCTGCGATGGAATCCTCCGTATGGGATGAAATTGGAACAAGGACGTTTTTATGATGCAGGTAAAAAGTTGCTGTGAGTATCAAATAACCGGTGCGGTGAGCTCATGCTGTCGTTTACATCTTAGCAGGCGTTAAAAATCAAGTGTTCACAACCCACTTTACTTTGTAATGTCACGTATTTGTAAAACAGGATATTCAACAAATAAAAAAAGTTTATTTTCCCATCAGGAGTTGATTGGCTGGTGAAAGTGTCTATAAGACATCAGGAAAGAGAAGGTCGTGTGTGTTCTAGTGCCTCTGATGTTTCACTGTATCTTTAGCACAGAGAAGCTTGTGAGGTCTCTCATCATGACACACACTTGACCAAAGATCATTTAGGAAACTCAAACAAATCTCTGCCATATCTGTTGAGCTTCCAGGAAGGAGATCTTCCAAAATCTGAGAAGATTCCCAAATGTTTCTGTGTGACTCATATGATACGCTACATTAGAAGGTGTACATTGAGTTAGTGCATTTCATACAGAGCTGAGTGATCGCGATCGAAACCGTCTGTTGTGTGGTGATGAAAGCACTGTGTCGAAAGTGGTTTCACACACTCACACGCACACACACACACGCGCGCACTCACGCGCACACACACGCGCGCACTCACGCGCACACACACGCGTTCTCACTCACGCGCACTCACACGCGCACACACATATACACCCACACGCCAAGACACACACACTCGCGACGCCAAGACACTCACGCACGCGCGACACGCACATACTCACA
>NC_068297.1:397711-450211 GCF_025860055.1 Xyrauchen texanus
CACACATGTGCATACTCACACATATAGACTCAGCTAAAGGATTATTAGGAACACATACTAATACTGTGTTTGACCCCTTTCGCCTTCAGAACTGCCTTAATTCTACGTGGCATTGATTCAACAAGGTGCTGAAAGCATTCTTTAGAAAAGTTGGCCCATATTGATAGGATAGCATCTTGCAGTTGATGGAGATTTGTGGGATGCACATCCAGGGCACGAAGCTCCTGTTCCACCACATCCCAAAGATGCTCTATTGGGTTGAGATCTGGTGACTGTGGGGGCCATTTTAGTACAGTGAACTCATTGTCATGTTCAAGAAACCAATTTGAAATGATTCGAGCTTTGTGACATGGTGCATTATCCTGCTGGAAGTAGCCATCAGAGGATGGGTACATGGTGGCCATAAAGGGATGGACATGGTCAGAAACAATGCTCAGGTAGGCCGTGGCATTTAAACGATGCCCAATTGGCACTAAGGGGCCTAAAGTGTGCCAAGAAAACATCCCCCACACCATTACACCACCACCACCAGCCTGCACAGTGGTAACAAGGCATGATGGATCCATGTTCTCATTCTGTTTACGCCAAATTCTGACTCTACCATCTGAATGTCTCAACAGAAATCGAGACTCATCAGACCAGGCAACATTTTTCCTGTCTTCAACTGTCCAATTTTGGTGAGCTCTTGCAAATTGTAGCCTCTTTTTTCCTATTTGTAGTGGAGATGAGTGGTACCCGGTGGGGTCTTCTGCTGTTGTAGCCCATCCGCCTCAAGGTTGTGCGTGTTGTGGCTTCACAAATGCTTTGCTGCATACCTCGGTTGTAACGAGTGGTTATTTCAGGCAAAGTTGCTCTTCTATCAGCTTGAATCAGTCGGCCCATTCTCCTCTGACCTCTAGCATCAACAAGGCATTTTCAGCCCACAGGACTGCCGCATACTGGATGTTTTTCCCTTTTCACACCATTCTTTGTAAACCCTAGAAATGGTTGTGCGTGAAAATCCCAGTAACTGAGCAGATTGTGAAATACTCAGACCGGCCCGTCTGGCACCAACAACCATGCCACGCTCAAAATTGCTTAAATCACCTTTCTTTCCCATTCTGACATTCAGTTTGGAGTTCAGGAGATTGTCTTGACCAGGACCACACCCCTAAATGCATTGAAGCAACTGCCATGTGATTGGTTGATTAGATAATCGCATTAATGAGAAATTGAACAGGTGTTCCTAATAATCCTTTAGGTGAGTGTACACTCACGCGTGCACACGCGTACTCACACGCGCACACACACACACACTCACACGCGCACACACGTGTACTCGCACACACATATACATTCACACGCGTACTCACTCATACACACACGCGCACTCACATATACACACTCACACATATCAAAGATTTCACATGGAAACCCACAAAGGTCTCAGTTAACAACAATAAACAAAATTAAACAAATTAACATCCTTTAAACCTCTGGTGCAATTTTTCACACACAAATTTAAAGCTCAACTTACATACAAATATAGTGGCCAAATCACCAAAAATATTCTAATTTTACAGAAAACCCCATAAATAATTAAATGATTCCAATAATTCCTAAATAATACTGTATATGTTTACGATCCTGAGATGCTCATCTCTGTGATGCTGTATAACACTCATCATCACTAGTGGAGAACATATTCTGACCAGGATTTGATTATCACACTTTTCTGCTTGACTGCATATTGTGTTCTGAACTTGTGAGATGATTTACCCAAGAAAGAAAGCTCACAGAGAAGTAAACTCATTTTAAAGAAAACAACCGAAGGAAAGAGTCGATATAGAGCTTGTGGCTATTTGGTGCTTACAGCAGCAGTGATGATGGATGACATGAGACGTTTGTCTTTATTGTCTCATGGAGATCACAAGCTTTATATGGTACAACACGTGACTTGTGTGTCCAGGGACTTTTATTTTGTAATCATTCAAGCACTGCCCATGGACCCGGTGCCGGCCCGTATACTTGATAATGTTAAAAGTAATATCTGCGCCACTGATGTCACCAATCGGAACTGCAAATATTACGAGTCTTGCTCAAACGGGTTTCCAAACATTCCCTCTGTCTCAACCGGTTGTGTAAGAAGTAAAAGTGATTTGAGAGTAATACAAATAGACGTGATTAATGAGAGAGAACGGACTACATGTAGTGCTACTGTACAGACTGTTTTATTCTGATCATAGGATTGGAATGCGTTCGGAATGATAATGACATCTCATGATGGTGGAGCTACAGAATAATAAATGACACATGAATGGGACGGCAATAACTGGTCTCCGCTCGTAGTGCAGCTCCATTTATGGTCAGTGATGGACGTAGTGGATGAGGAAAATGATTCCCTGTCACAGCAGGCAGGAATAATAACATCAGTGAGTCTGACGTCACATGTTACAACATTCGTTTCAATCGCTCCATCCCTGATCAGACTTACATTCCTGTGGAATCATGGGCGGAGCTAGGGGGTGGGCGTGGTCAACATGGACTGAAGCCAGGCCACCCCATTGGCCACCCCACTCACAATTGCTGTTTTAGTCATTTTTTTTGGTCAATTATTGGCACAATTTCATTCTTTAGAGGTGAAATCATCTCTGTACAAACTTCACATGTGCACACCATGTCGCCGCACCTCTCCGTCCCGGGTGTCATTGTATCCACTCAACACCCGACGATATCAGAATGCTGCCCGAACATTTCTGTGCCACCTCAGACTGATCATGTGCCCCTGCCTGGCCACCCCTTTGAAAAACTCCTGGCTCCGCCCCTGTGTAGAATATCATTGCATATAATTTGCCTAGTTTCCATCCACCTTTCATCCAAGTGAAAATGCGGAAAATAAAATTACGACATTTGCCGTCTTCTGCCCGTTTCCATTCAAATGGCCTTTTATGGATAATAATGGTGTGTGTGATGACATCATGCCTAAAACAAACTTTGTCTCATCAGTTTTGGTTTAGCGCAACAGAAATCTGTCCTGAAGCCCTTTCCATTCAGAAATGTGTTTATCACTAATTCACCTCCAGATGTCCCGAAAGTTTTCTCTCTGAAGTTTTGTGATTATTGAGACAATTCATTAAAATTAGAAGTTTACTGTCATTTTAATGATCAAATAATAAAGGGAGCAGTTGGTCTTCTGACGGGACTGTAATATCGATCCTGATGTTGCGCCTGTCGCAGGTTGCCATCGGTTACGACACTAGAGCGGATCAGGATCATCATGGATGTGTTTCTGATGTGTGACAGATATTAAAGAAACATTGATGCATGTAATATCAGTGTCACATATATGATACATTCCTCATATTCAATATTTGAATCATCTGATCTAAAGCAGCACAACTGCATCATGTCCCGCAGATTTCTCCAGCGACTGAACTTGATCATCATCTACAATTAATTTTAGCTTCATAATGTCATTTATATTTTCTGAAGAAACAGTAAATGTGATTTAAAGAGGGAGAGAGTTAAAATATTTAAAATGTTCAAAAGCTGATTTTCTGAAAGTGAACAAATAGTTCTGATAGTTTATAGTTTGGAGAAAAGTCTAGAACATTCAGACTTTATTCATCTACAGAACAGAATAAAGATCATTTAAATTATTCTAAAGAAAAGGCATATATAGGTAAAAAAAAAAAGTTCGTTTGGTAAATATATTTTTTTAATTTAATGCTTTTTTTTCGTTTGGTAATAAAAAAAATATTTTAATGCTTTGTTTTTGTTTGGTAATTAATTATTTTTAATTGAATGCTTTTTTCGTTTGGTAATTAATTTAATTGAATACAGGGAATTTTGCCGGCATTTTTTCAAAAGTAAAACTAAACAATAATTTAATAGAATTGGGCTGTAAGTGTAAAAGAAAGCACACTGAATCTTATCACCGAGTATTGAATATTTATTTAATTTAAAACTTTTAACATATAGAAATGATGTTTTATGTTTTGTGCGCTAATTCAGTGACTGCCGTCTATTATTTTGAATGGTGTGGAAAAGGAACTTTAACAGATGGATACTGCGATTAAATTAATCTTCTCCTTGTACTTGTTGATGACCGGTGCATTATACGAGATATTTGTGTTGCACTCCTGGAGGTGTCACGTTTGCAGATCGGCTCTGTACACCATAAAGATCAATCTATAATCATGTACAATAAATGGGCTTTTGATACTGTCGTCATGGTAACACAGGCTAACGATTGGGCCAAACTCTGTCATGTGATGCTACATTTTTGTGTTAATGCCAATTTTATCGAAAAATATGATGTCGACATTTTAGTGATAATGTGCGTTTCCATCAGATTTATTTTGATGCGCTAAAACTTTTTCCACAAAAAATCCTTGGATGGAAACGTAGTTGTTGACAACTTCCACTATAAATGTGTCCACAATAAGTTGTGTAGTAAAAATAAACAAAGCATAAAAACATTGTTTTTGTTATTATTGTTGTTATTGTAACTATTGTAGCATGTAATAAGTGTAACAACGGGCACTGTAAGATAAAGTGTTACTGAAAATGCTGTTCAAGTGTGAATGAGAGGCGTAAACATTCAATTCCCAATAATAATATATTGGTCTGGACGTGTTCTCAGACTGAGCGTTCACAAACTAACGGATGAGGTCAATGACCATTCTCATCTCTTATTCTCTGATTCACGTCCGCACGAATGTTTCCAATTGAAAACGGTTACATTACACTTCATTGAAAACAGAGTTGGAGACAGAAAGCAATGTCCACTGTCGCATACTTTGATCCAGGATTAGGTGGAGAGATTACATCTCCACACTGGCCTGGGAACGCCTCGGGGTCCCCCAGTCAGAGCAGGTTAATGTGGCTTGGGATAGGGAAGTTTGGGGCCCCTGCTGGAGCAGCTGCCCCCGCAACCTGTTTATGAAGTTATGTTTAAGTTTATGAGCCGTGTTCACTCTATTAAACCATCTAATGACTTTTAAAGCATTCAGAAATATGATATCTCTCATGAAGAATGCTCAGACGTCACTGTTCTCTGTTATCAATCATCAGTGATCAATAAGGGCAGGAATAGCAGATAAATCCATAAGTTTGGCATTGACCTCGGGGACAATTTGATCTCTGAAGACACGTGAGCTGACCGCACGAGCTCCTGGTGAAAAGCTCCGTCACTAATGCGATGACTGAGAAATCATTCAAACATCTGAGGAACCACACTGAGACGAGAGCTAAGAATCATTCATTCATCAAGAGGATGAAAGAACCGGAAACGGCCAATAATCTGAAGCAACGGTTGACCCAACTGAAGGAAGTAAACACAAGCCTTGTTGAACTGAGTTATGAGCAGGATGGTGTCCGTCTGTGGTTTTACAGAGGCGTGAGTCCAGAGTTACAGCCTGTCATTTACGGTAAAGATTCTCTTAAATTAAAGCTGTGAAAACTCTATCTGACCTGTTGATATTAGACCCCGAAGCCGCCGCCAGGCGCCGCCATTTGCGCCATTTAGAATTTCAGCCGCCGCCAGCCAATAATTTCGTAAGCCAAATTGAGCCGCCATCTGATAAAGTTTGGCTGAGCCGGCTAGAATTATTTGCATCAAATAATAATTCTATCACATAGAGACATACACACACGAACTATATAAACAATACACGAGATCTATTTTCCCACTGGATTCATAACAGCACAGTCTTGTGCCCGTTGCTACGATACACAGACTCACAGTGAATTGACGACCAATTAAAATTGCTCGTTTTCCGTACAGAAGAAGCGATGCATTCATTCAAGCGATGCGATGTTTTTCTTGCACTGAGGTGAAATGGCGGAAAGAAGCAAGCAAGGTAATTTTGATCTCACTTCTCACATACTTTCCTAATTCCTACTTACTTTTTTCTTAACTTAGGCCTACCCAGACTTTTGTTAAATCTTCAGGGCACGGTTGCACAAACACCTGAATCAAAGATTGATGTTATGAACCAAATATTCTGGAACGGAGAGATTTATAGCACTGAACGTGATATTACTGCAGTAACAAACCACCGTTTCCACATTGCTAATTCACGACGCATGCTTCAGTGTACATTGAAGTGAAATGTGCAAAACTTTGTCCAAAATAATAGGCTACTGATAACAGTGTGTGTTTATATTAAGGCGAGACACGGCAGGCAAAAACATAGTTTTTTTTTTACTGGTCAATTTTGAGATTTTTGGATATTTGTCTTCAATAACATGTCTTCTTTCAGACTTGTGCTGAAAAAAAGTCCGAAATACACATTTAGGTCATTATTTTACTACACTTCGTCTGTTTGCGTCTGTAGATTTCTCATAAAATTCAACAAACTTTGCATTCTTAATCAAGGTGTAATATGATAAGCTTCATCCATGATAATGCCAAGTTATTGTATACAACTTAGCCTACATGCATTTAGCCTAAACACAACACATTGTAGGCTATGTGAAAATGTTTAGTAGCATACAGACTACAAAATAAATATGTACAAACGTTGTGAAAGTAAAATCTGGTGTTTTTTTTATTACATTGTATTGCATTTTGTAGAAATATAGTGTAAGCCATGCATTGCTTGGAAATATTGAGATCTAGTAAATCAGTATAACATAGACAGTGGTGGATCGAAGTACACATACCATGTACTTGAGTTAAAGTAAAGATACTCAAGGTAAAATATTACTTAAGTAAAAGTAGAAGTGCTGCCTTTAAAAATTCACTTGAGTAAAAGTACAAAAGTATTTGCCTTCAAATGTACTTAAGTATCCAAGTACTATGATTTTTTATGGCCATAATGTCCTATTATAATTTGTCACAAGACTCTTGCTTAACTCAGTCTACATGAAGACTAATGTCACTCTTGGCACACCAATCTATTAATAATATGACATTAATTAGTCAGATGTGTGTGTATGTATATATATATATATATATTTGAATTGAATACATTTTTTGTGTGTTTAATTTTGGAGGGAAGGGGACTGTTCCCATAAGGTATACATTTACAGTATTTACTGTATATATATTTCTCGAGCGTCTATGGTCATAATTATTAACATCCTAATGTTATGATACATTCACATAAACCTGCACAATACCATTAAATATATATATATATACACACACACACACACACACATATATATATATACACACACACATACAGCACGCACACACACACACACATATATATACACACACACACATACGCTATACACATACATAGAATATATATATATATTCTGTGTTATGGGAGCAGCCAATTTCCCTCAAAATTAAACACAAAAACGTATTAATGCAGTGTTTCTGCTACTCTCCAGAAAAACAATGCTATTATATGCAAGTCATTTTAGTGTCAACATAATAAGCAATGTACATTATGCGTCAATATTTACCGATAATTGCTGCAATAATAGCTGCTGCTCTCTGCCCCGCTTAAAATCATTGGCAACGCAATTTGTTTGGAACTATTGAGAGCTACACGAATCACGTGACCGTGCGGCGGCGAGATCACTGTCGCAACCGTCTATGTTAGCAACTCTCATATTTAACGGCTCTGGGGTGCGTTTCCCATACAACAACGTAACTTGCTGCTCCACTACCATAGTACGATGCACTGTTGAAGAAATCAACTTGCTAGTCACGACTGTTTCCCAAAACCGTATTGTCGCAAATTGGTTGTTCATTAATGATGTCACACATGTGGTGGAGTAAAAACTACTTTTAATGAATCTGTTTGCGATCGAATTAATGCTAGATGTTTTGCTATAAATTACGGACATGTCATCTGAGGACTCTCTCATATTTTTCTCAGTTATTTGCTTTATTTCCAGATTCAATCATAGGCTCGTTCTTACGCACTAGAGCACGTTCACACATGCGCACTCTTCAAAAACGGTGCTTTAAATCTATTGACAAACTAAAAGACACAAAGGACATTTGTATGTCTTCTAAATAAAAGATACTGATTGTACTGAATGTCATCTTGCTTATTTGGCTCAAGATAATGATTTATTAAGCCCACATGTTATAATAACAAGAAACTCTGCTTCTAACCACAGGTCGAGAGCTGTCGTTCCAACCACACAACTCTGCGATGCTGTTTGCGAATGTTCGTTGGAACGATGGTTTCGGGAAACACCGACTCGTTGAACTATGATGATAACGACGGAACTTGCTACCATAGTTGGCTAACGATGCTTTTGGGAATCGTACCCCTGGTTCGCGCTTAGTAGATGCCGCCAAGGCAAGTTCAAAACAAAGCGCGCGCGCTGTACTGTGATTGGTGGCTCGTTTGACCAGTTACATTTTTATCCACTCATAAATAAAAAGGAACGACTGATTTTGAAAATGTAGTAGAGTAAAAAGTAAGATATTTGACTTTGAAATGTAGTGGAGTTAAAGTAAAAGTCTCCCCAAATTTAAATACTTCAGTAAAGTACAGATACACAAAAAAGCTTCTTAAGTACAGTAACGAATTACATTTACTTCGTTACTGTCCACCACTGAACATAGACATCTGTAGACATGAAGTGGCAGCTTCAGCCATTTGCAGCTATGAAAAGTTTGGCGGCTGCAGCAGCCATTTAGGTTTTGGCTGAGCCGGCTAGCCAGCCAATAACTTCATCAGCCAGCCATTATTCTCAAAACAAATGGATTCGGGGTCTAGTCGATATGGAGATAGAGGCGCTTTATACACCCAATCTACATCAGCTAGAAATCCAATTAAAGATGTTGAAAAGCATGTGCTGTTAAAAGACCGTCCAGACTTCTGTCTGATTGAGATTAATCACTGGAGTTTTATTATAAGCAGCTGGCACACAAGACCTTTATATCTGTACATCACTGCATCCTTTGTGTTTATGTTGAAGTTTGGGATCTCGCACAAGCTGGACGCTTCCAGAAACGTACGCTACACGTCAAAACACAAGTTCCTCAAGTCCAAGCAATGGACTCTGATCAGTAGGATATTTATTCCAAGAAAGCTTTTCAAGACTCCAATCTAATGCTGCGTTAACAGCCTGACAGAATTATCCTAATTACATGTTCCCAACCTTTAAAAATCTTAGTCATAATTACAAGTTAGAAAATCTGAAGTTGATGAAACTTTCGGTTTACTGCTGTAATGCCACATAAAAACAGCTACAAATGTGTCTGCAGGCAGCAATTACGGGGCCAAGCACCAATAAATGGCCGTATTTGACCTCCAGTACATGCCAGTGTAATACCCTGGAGTGGTGGTGGCGTAGTGGGCTAAAGCACATAACTGGTAATCAGAAGGTTGCTGGTTTGATCCCCACAGTCACCACCATTGTGTCCTTGAGTAAGACACTTAACTCCAGGTTGCTCCGGGGGATTGTCCCTGTAATAAGTGCTCTGTATAATACATTGGTACTCAGAAGGTTGCTGGTTCGATCCCCACAGTCACCACCATTGTGTCCTCAGTAAGACACTTAACTCCAGGTTGCTCCGGGGGGATTGTCCCTGTAATAAGTGCTCTGTAAGTCCCTTTGGATAAAAGCGTCTGACAAATGCAGAAATGTAAATACAGAGTGGATATAAAGTACAGTACATTGCAAACACACACTGGTTTATGTAGGGTTCAACCTGAGCGCTGGACTGGGACGCTGACCAGGGACGGATTACCAATGGGGCCAGTGCCCAGGGGGCCCTTGACCACCAGGGGTGTCCTGGGCTTTAAGGCTGAGTGATGTAGTTTGGTGACTCAAACCCCTATACCCCGTCCGCCATCTCTTCGTGATAATTGGCCCCATGGCCTTTGCAAGTCATATGCTGTCACCAAAGGGAGATACCAAGCTGAGAACAAAATAAATAACAAATTGTGACCAGGAGTTGTGAATGTAAGCAAGCCTTGTAGTAAGCACAGCGTGAAGACTCGAAGAAGATTTAAGAATTTCTAAAAGCACCCTTTTGAACTATAAGTGGCACTGTCTCCAAACTGCTCCGGTAACCTCAAGATATGATGTTTTTTTTTTAATTCGACAAAGCGTTCAAAAGATACATCAGCTTATAGCGAAATTCAAAATGGACATATGGCCAAAATGGATGTATTGCCGAAACTCTCATGACCCGACGTATGCATCGGATTTCACTAACCCTTCATGATTTCAGGGAAAACTGTTCAAAAGTAGCCATTTTTACATTTCTTTACCCACAGGTGGCGCTGTCACCAAACTCGGCATGTACAAATCATGCTCCAAATGAAGCCTAACATGGCGGGCCACTTCTATTCACATGAATGGGAGAAATTTTTAACGCTCAACCAAAAAGCTCCAACGGTAAACGGATGTTGAAAGGAAGTCTCGCCTTACATTTAACTCTTTCCCCGCCAGCGTTTTTAAAAAAAGTTGCCAGCCACCGCCAGGGTTTTTGACGATTTTCGCTAAACTTTAATGGCCCGCAGAATATTTTCTTCCATGAATGTATGAAGATGCTATATATCAAAATAAAGATCTGAGCCTCTGCTTTTAGGCAAAAAAAACGATTTTATTTTATCTTCATTTGTTCTTTTTTTATTGCCACTTGAACAGAGGTAGGTTTTGTCAAAAACAACATTTTGGACAAAAAGCTGAGAAAAAGGCATTTTTATCAAACAAGTGCTTTAGTATTAGTATGGTGTTCCACTTCACGTTTGAGACGATCGCAGTCTGTTTCTTTGATCAAAGAGTTGCGTACTCTTTCAAAACATGCGTGCGGGTCTTCCTTACCGTATACCACCTAAAACACGGATACCCGGAAAATTCCGTGTTTGGCGGGGAAATAGTTAAAAGAGCCAATCACTTTTTAGATACAGACATCACCTGTCAATCAACTCCTACGCATTGGCTATACAAGCCGGGAAAATGTCTTTTTTTTTGCATAATATGAGGTAAATGATTCCTGTGTTGTCAGATTTTACTGCTGATTTGAAATATTTGATCGTACTCTTGACCGACTGTTTTAGAGATTTCAGTCTTTCTCCATTCAAGTAGTCAGGAGCTGCACGGCATTACTGGAAATATCCTCCCGAGAGCGTCCCAAAGGTCACCCACATTGGACAGGGCGTTGCAGAGATACAGCCTCACTTTCTGTTTTATGCTGACGTTGTTAATTCACGTTGGTGTAACTTTAAAAAAAAAAATGTGAGTGAGTGAGTGAGAGACTGTGTGAGTGTGTGTGTGTGTGTGTGTGTGTGTGTGTGTGTGTGTGTGTGTGTGTGTGTGTGTGTGTGTGAGTGTGTGTGTGTGTGTGTGTGTGTGTGTGTGTGTGTGTGAGTGTGTGTGAGACTGTGTGTGAGTGTGTGTGAGACTGTGAGTGAGTGTGTGTGTGTGTGTGTGTGTGTGTGTGAGTGTGTGTGAGACTGTGAGTGAGTGTGTGTGAGACTGTGAGTGAGTGTGTGTGTGTGTGTGTGTGAGACTGTGTGTGTGTGTGTGAGTGTGTGTGAGTGTGTGTGAGACTGTGAGTGAGTGTGTGTGTGTGTGTGTGTGTGTGAGTGTGTGTGAGACTGTGTGTGAGTGTGTGTGAGACTGTGAGTGAGTGTGTGTGTGTGTGTGTGTGTGTGTGTGTGTGTCTGTGCGCGCGTGTGTGTGTGTGTCCGGTGGGTTTCTGAAAACTGGATATGATCTTGTCAAGCGTGTTGCATTGCTGAATTAACGCTTTACAGGTCCTGCATAGTTTTTCAAATCTAAAGTCACACACATGACATCTCTCGTCGTTGTGTTCACCCTCGACATCGTCACTTCCAACTTATTTCCGACTTTTTGGAATCCCGTAAAAGAATCAATCGAGTAATCGTGACAGCCCCAATAATATAATATAATATAATATAATAAGCTACTACAGGCAAAATGACTGTATCAGTGTCCTTCATCAACTTTTTCATCTTCATAATTTCTGCAGTTGTTTTATTTTGGATCACAAAAGGATTTTCAGTTTGTGTGAGTTTCTCCTGAACGATCTCTCATCAGACATCTGTGTGTTGAGACGTGCGGAAAATACATCATTTCTGTTTTATTGTTTAGCTCATGACGTAAACAATGGAACAATATGACTCAAGTGTGTTAAAAATAAAATATTAGGATCGTAAGAAACACATAAAACCCCATCAGTGCCTCCGACACACTCGAGTGGGTTTACTGGAACGGGATGAAATGTGTGGAATGCTTCACTTTTTACTCGTTCTTGCCAAAAGAACCAATCAAATCTCCTCGTCAGTCCTTTGGGGTAACGGGAATTACCATCATTTTTGTCCATCTGTTGAACACCGGTCAGCTGCGGATTCGGAGTGTATTTTTAACTCGACTGTCTGTGTTCAGTGTTACGGTAACTGTGAGGCGCTTGTGCGTTTAGCCTGAAATCAGTCATACATCACACGCTTGCTGCAGGCTCAACGATCACTGGATGAATGCCCTCAAACGCGCAGCACATCAGGCCGTGTCATTTTCCAAAAACCTCAGAGCATCTGTTTGACAGCCAATAAATCGAAACGTGTTCACTGACAAATCAAATAGAGAATAAAAGAAGCAAAAGCTTTTTAATGTAGAAGCTTTTACATCACGCAAAGGACTTTTTGCTTCACAGAGGAAACGGCTTTGCACATCTTGCTTCCGTTGGTTGGTTAATGGGTGATTACAAACCACGGTCGGCCATCTTTGGAACGCTCTCGGCATGCCAGTGCAGCTCCTATATACTTGAATGGGGGAATGCCGAAATCTCGTGCTCTGGTTAATTGACTGGTGATGTTTGAATCCAAAAGGTGATTGGCTCTTTTAACTGCAAGGCGGGACAATGTTTAGCGTGTGACATGATTTTCATTACACTTACACACACTTAAAATGTTTAAGATCCCTAAATTAAAAAAAAAAAAAGTTGCATGACAATCATGCTTTTAGTTGTATTTATATAACGATTAAAGCTAATTTGAACACATTAAGTAGGCTACCCCAAGAGACATTTAAATGGATAAAGAAAGAGTTCCTCAGGCATGAACGAGGTCACAGAATGTTGAGTGTGTGCAGATCCAGCGAGTGTTCGACTTCATGTTTGGGCGACTGCAGCTATGGGGAACTCTGAAGAGAGAGAGAGAGATGCGTTCTCATGCGCTGAAAAAGGATGGCGACGTGATCGATGAATGTTTTGATTTGCTGTGACGAGTCGGGGGTCCAGAATCCGCATCTTTTCTTCACATTCAAGACAATCACATTACTGAAGCAATATAATGATTGCAGGAGTAAAGAAGTTGAAAATGCTAATGTGGCAGGGCGGAGGGCAGGGCCGGGTCGTAATCCTACACACCTGGTCCCGTATGGGTCGTGATCCTACACACCCGGTCCCGTATACCGGGTGTGTAGGATCACGACCCGGCCCTGCCCTCCGCCCTGCCACAGCTCATATTCAAAAACTTTTCATAATTGCACACAAAATTTAAAGTGCCGTTGAGAAGCATATTTTACACAGATTATGTTTTGAAAGATTTTAAAGCGTGCTAATTCAACTCGAAGAGAAAATGCTCAACTTTTTATTTGGAAAAATGCAACAGATCGCCACTTGAAATCAAATTTCCAACATGGAAACTTGTAACAATTGGGTAGCCAATCAACTTATGTCTCTCTCTTTGTATAACATTTAAATAGATATTTTACTTCTGAAAATGCTATTTGCTCAGGTGGTTGCTGGGGCTTTTTCCATTGGCTTGCACGGTAAGGTCTGCTTTTGGTCATGACTCATAGAAGTGTGTCTTTAACAAGGTAAGCTTTAGCCAAATCTGGCTGACACATCATTATCTTGGGTCATTAGATTAAATAAATCTACACATAGCTTGTCTGAGTCACTAGTTAAATAAGCTCTTGGCTTTCCTGGTTCGGGTACACATTATGATTTGGGTCACCAGCTGTTTAAGCCATTCGGCCATGCAGGCCCAGCCACACATATCAATTTTGTTAGGCACACCAATCTGGTGCACACTCAGAGCACATGGCTCTCCGGAGCAGAAGCAGTGCACAAGACTTGGTGATAGATCTTCTTGGTTGGGGAGTTGTGTTTGTACAGCAGCATGTTCAAACAAGCTCTATGCAGCATGTCTTGAGTTTTGTCTAATTGTGCAGCAGCAGCGATTTAACAAGGTTTGTAGTTAAATAGTGCTTTAATATTGAACTTTTTCGCAGCAAAAGAGAGGTAGAATCATGGTTCGAATTACGTGTGAGCCAGTGGGAGCTGAGCTCCCATAGAGAGAGGATGGGCTCCCATGAAAGCAGTAAAATCATACACCTGTGGGGGTCTCTAAAAATCATCAGCACCATTATTTTAAATTACAAATAAAGCATTTTTTCCTTCAATATATTCCTTCAATGTTTATGTTAACCCTTTTGCACGTATGATCAATCAACACCGGTGTGATTAGAACGGTCAGTGCATCACGTGATCAGCTGCTAAATTCAAACGTGCTTTCGCGCTTTGGCTGGCGCTGAGCCAGAGACAGATGCGCTCAGTGCTGCTGTCATGTATCACAACCATAGACAGATCAACTGTTCTGTGTTTTCAACCACATAATGTTTATTTTAGGTTTCAGACATTTAAATACACATAAGTACTAGCAAAAAATATTTTGAGTTTGTAAAATACACACTGATGTCTAGGGAAGCGGCAATAATAATCCTTTCCATTAACGTTACGTTACAATAAGACACGTTTTCATATCAGATACACATTGTGTAAGTAGCTTTACATTTTACTCTATTCTTCTCCCAGTTCACCGGCCACTTACTTTCATGTATTTTGTGAGAAGTTGAGGAATTGACGTGTTGTAAAATAACATGGCGCCGCCCATCGCACATACAGCTCAACTAACTTAACGCGATCGTTATAAAGGCGTTTAAACAACAAAACACATCCACTTGCACATATTTGACAATCGGAATATCAGTGTTTCATGTTATAGCGAATACATTTGTGAATATTTTGTATAAAAAGGAAAAATGACATAAAAGCAGATCATCATTCATTCAGCCTGTGTTGTGGTTGCGCTGTGTAACGTGACAAGCGATGATGCGTCACCATGGAAACATTAAAGTGACAGGTTCTAAATAACGGTCACCTAGAATAACTCACGCTGGGGGATCAGTTAGAATATTTTAGAAATAGTGTAAAGTTCAGAACCAGCAACCATGCCACCAAAAATAAAAAGACTGCTACCAACATCAGGTACAACTTTGGCAAAATTCGGGTTTATTTCAAAAAAACAAAAAACATCATCAGAGGACAGTCTAAATCCACCTGCTAGCATGGTGCATAGCACTGGGACTGAAGACGACTCTACCGCTGTTACCACGACTAGTTCTGCTGCTGCTGGTGCTGATTGTGGGACAGAGATGAATGTTACCTCAGAAAAGGAGGCTGAAAAAGCCGGGTCTGACACTATGGACACAACTGAGCAATTGCCAAAGAAATGGGGACTAAATCAGTGGAGGTCATGGAAGGAAAGAAACCCCTGGCTGGTTACAGGGGAGGGTGGACTTGGATGCATCATCTGTAAGGAAGCTAAGACTCTATTACTTTCAGAGAAGAAAATTGGCGTGCATTTGTCGGATGCCTGGATCAATGGGACAGTGAGTAGCCCTGTGCAGAAACAGTTGCGCAAAAAAATCTACATACACCGTGACATTCTTGCCCATGAACGAGCTGCTGAAATAGCAGATCTCAAACAAAAAGAAATACTTCCAAGCAATGTTGTCAAACTAAGTTCAGCTATGTTTGAGGAGACAGCCAGTTCATTCAGGACCGCCTACTGTTGCTAAAGAAAGGTTGCCTTTCTCAAAATTCAGTCCCATAATGAAAGTTAATGAGCTAAATGGTGCAAAAGTGGGCCCTGCTCACCGATCTGATCACTCATGTGCCAACATGGTTGAGCACATTGCAGAGCAGATGAAAAAGAAAATAATTTCTAATGTGAAAGCACTTGATTCCCGTATTAGCGTTACACTTGATGAAAGCACAATTCATGGCCGTGCTTACATGATTATTTATGTGAGATGTGATGTTACTGGGAAGGGAGACCTGGACAATTTGTTTTTTGACCTTGTTGTGTTGGACCTGGGTACAGATGCGGAATCTCTGTATAACGCACTGAAAAACAGTCTTCAGGTGGCTGGGATGGATGCTGCGTTTCTTCGGAAAAATTTAATAAGCATAGCCACAGACGGTGCTGCTGTCCTAACCGGGAAACAGACGGGACTCATAGAAAGACTGAAACAGGATTTTCCTCGACTTCAGGCTGTACATTGCCTTGCACATCGTATAGAATTAGCTGTGAATGACTCATTGAAGGTGGTTGCAGGGTGCAATAATTTAGAATATTTCCTCTCCAAGCTCTATGCGATTTACCATCAGTCCACAAAAAAATGCAAGGGAATTGGAGCAAGCAGCTTCAGAGCTAAACATGCACATTCTTAAAATCGGGAAAGTTTTTACAATAAGATGGGTGGCAAGCAGTTTCAACACTGTTAAAGCTGTGCTCAAGGATTTTCCTGTGTTGGCACATCACTTTCGATTAGCTAGTGAAGATGGGTCACGTTCTGGTGTGAAGAGGGCCAAATACACTGGTTTGCTAAAGCATCTGTCATCCACCGGGTTTGTCGAGGATTTAGCTACAATGAAAGACGTGTTGTGTGAGCTGAAAGGACTCTCCCTTAAATTGCAGAGACGGGACACTTCTCTGGTTGATGCAAGCCGTTTCATTCACCAAACAATTGAGGTGCTCTCTGCCATGAAAGACCGAGGGGGGAAAACTGAAATTAAAGTCAAAACGGCCATAACCAGGGGACAGCTCAAAGGGGTTGTTTTTACCGAAGCACAGCCCAAAATAAAAAAGAGCCAGTTTTAACAGGCAATTGTTGACAATCTCACCAAGCGTCTCCCCGACAGTGACCTAGTGACTATGTTGAAGCCAATGGATCAACACTTTTGGCCCAAAGAGAGAGCAGAACTAGTTATCTTTGGAGAGCATGAGGTTGCGACATTTGCAAAACTTCTCGGAGAGTCCGCTACTGAAGCAGTCAGTGAGTTCAGAGACTGGAAATTGGAAGGTGATCAGGGAAATACATTAAAAAGACTTATTGTGGCAAGCAACACTGTTCTCCCAACCTCTGCAGAGTGCGAGAGAGGATTTTCTGCGTGCAATGACACAGACTGTCAGACCAGAAACAGACTGCGTGCCAGGAGCCTTTCTGCATTGTTGTTCGTGGACTTAAATGGGCCACCCCTCGACAGATTTGATCCCGCTCCATTCGTCCAATCGTGGATAAAGACAGGACATCGGACGTCAGCATCATGGGTCCCAGGACCATAACCACAGCCTGCTGAAATCAGACCACTTTGGTCCATTTTCTCTCCATAATGGTAGGCTAATTAATGGCTTTTACTGTTTAACTGGCCATTGCGTTCTCCCATTGTGTAAGATTTAGGCTATTTTAGGCTATTCTAATGGAACATATCACAAACTGAATTGCACAGTTCAGCACCACAATTGAGAGAGGTTTTTTCATCCTATCTACAACAAAGTCCAAAAAATGTCATTGAATAAGACATGTACATATTTCAATATTAGAAGACATCTCAGCTATCAAGTTAAATATCAAGTTCATTTGATAGTTAAACCCCAATTAATTTCATATTTGAATATTAATTTAATTTAAATATAGACCTAAGGGGAAAAAGATTACTCTAGTCTAGGGGAAGATGTTTTAAAATTTGGTTTGAATGATCCTGCCCTGTTCTTGACAGTATGTGTGTGTTAAGTGGAATTATCCTCCTTTCTGACTTTTTCCATTATTTCACCATGCATGGGCGTGTTTTTGGTCATGTTATACCTCGGTTTCTGCTTGTTGTAAAGTAAAAGTGAATTAAATACCAAAGGATACCACTTTGAAGAGCCCATTCTTTGCCATGAGGACAACAAAGTCATACCATCAGTAGCAGCAGGGTGATATAAGGTGGTTTATTATTGTCGGTTCTCTACTCCTGTATTAATAAACATTGAAATCAAAAGAATCAAGTGCAGTGTTAAGCAATTATTTATCACACACACCACGCCTGCTTATAGGCTACTTTTTTTTTTTTTAAGAGACCCCCACAAAGATGAAATCATAATTCGAACCCTGGGTAGAATCACTCTGGACCCCACATACCCTGCCCGGCTTATGTTGGCAACCCTTTTTATACATTTTATACAGTGCATCAAACATCACGATTCTTTTCCACTTTAAAGATTTTCAATCCAAATCACAAAATAGTCCTGAGAAACCGTGAGTGACGTCATCAGCTTGTTTCGTTTGTTGAGATGTTGCATCACAGACATGGAAGCGGAGCGTAGTTCTAGTGGGAAGACCAGCAGGTGTACATCATCACATCATTAGCTGGGTAATTCCTAGCCAATCGCACGTAAGCCATTGCTTTATAAGCCATATGCTGTTTCGGTGTGCTAACACTGCAACCTCCACCACCCCACCATCACCAGTTGAGCCCTGTCCTGCAAGGGGGTAGGCTCCTCGCTCCTGCCTCCTATCTCCTGCAGGACATGATTGTTCCGGGTACAACTCCCTCGGACTGCTGGACGGGACCTACGCCAAAGAGAGAGACATCACCTCCTGTTTTACATCTATCAAATAAATGGCATCTCAAACTTCACTCAAGCCTGCTTGTCTTCCCGATAGAAATTGATTTTACTGGCCATTAGTCACGAAGGTTTAACAGTAATGAACATTGCAGCATTCTTGGAAGACAGTAAAACAAGTTCACATGAGTCAGAGAGGAGAACTCTGGACATTTAACTTGAACAAATGTGTAAGTTATTCCCCAAGAGCCTAAAGTGACTCAACAACGTATAGCACATTTCTAGAACCCAACATCACTTTACAGTCTTATAACACTAGACAAACATCACGAAGAGCAGAGAACTAGAGAAAACATGCCAAATCTAAACAGAATAAGAGCAAACAGCATGAGAACAACACAAACAGAAATATTTATAAACATTCTCAACATAGCAGAGAGAAACCGATAAACACACAGCAGAATGATGTAATGCCAACTTATATGTGAGAACTGTTTCTGTAATCTCTGTATCGTTCTCCTCATTCTCTAAAATAACAACATCCTTCATCCTGTTTCTCACATTAACTTGTATTTACAGTATACTGTCCTCAAAAATGAATTATGGGACAATCACATAAGGGACAAACTTCATAGAGGTGCCATCGTTCTCTTGAGCATTGTGAAATGTGTTGCGAGTTATTCGATGAGTCAGGCATGATGGACAATACACACATGCACACGCATGCACACTCACTCAATGATTTATTTCATAACATACCCAGCGGGTCAGAAGTTAACATACAGTTTTGATAGTATTTGTCAGCATTGCCTTTAAATGGTTTAACTTGGATCAAATGTTTTGGGTTTCCTTCCACAAGCTTCCCACAATCAGTTGCTGGAACTTTGTCCCATTCCTCCCATTCCAGACAGAACTGGAGTAACTGAGTCAGGTTTGTCGGCCTCTCTTGCTCACACACGCTTCTTCAGTTCTGCCCACAAAAGATCTATGGGATTGTGGTCAGGGCTTTGTGATGCCACTCCAATATCTTGGCTTTGTTGTCCTTATTTGGCCACAACTTTGGAGGTGTGCTTGGGGGTCATTATCCATTTGGAAGACCCGTTTGTGACGAGCTTTAACTTCCTGTCTGTTGTCTTGAGATGTTGCTTCAATATATCCACATAATGTTCCTTCCTCATGATGTCATCATCTATTTAGTGAAGTGCACCCGTCCCTCCTGCAGCACCCCCACAACATGATGCTGCACCCCCATGCTTCACGGTTGGGATGCTGTTCTTCACCCTTTTCCCTCCAAACATAACGATGGTTATTATGGCCAAACAGTTCAATATGTGTTTCATCAGACCAGAGCACATTTCCCCAGTCAGATCTTTGTCCCCATTTGCACTTGCAAACTGTAGTCTGGCTTGTTTATGGTGGTTTTGGAGCAGCGGCTTCTTCCTTGCTGAGCCTTTCAGGTGATGTCCATATAGGACTGGTTTTGCTGTGGATCTAGATACTCGTCCACCTGTTTCCTCCAGCATCTTCACAAGGTCCTTTGCTGTTGTTCTGGGATTGATTTGCACTTTTCACACAAACTACGTTCATCTCTAGGAGACAGAATACGTCTCCTTCCTGAGCGATGTGATGACTGTGTGGTCACATGGTGTTTATACTTGTGTACTATTGTTTGTACAGATGAACGTGGCACCTTCAGGTGTTTGGAAATTGCTCCCAAGGATGAACCAGACTTTGCGGAGTTCTTGGATGATTTTTTTTTGATTTTCCTGTGATGTCATGCAAAGAGAAACTGAGTTTGAAGGTAGACCTTAAAACACATCCACAGGTACACCTCCAATTGACTCAAATTAGCCTATCAGAATCTAAATTTGTCTTGACATGTTCTGGAATCATCCAAGCTGCTTAAAGACACAGTTAACTTAGTGTATGTAAACTTCTGACCCACTAGAATTATATTATAGTCAATTAAAAGTGAAACAATCGGTCTGTAAACAGTTGTTGGAAAAATAACATCTAATTAGATGTTCTAAACGACTCGCCAAAACTATAGTTTGCCAACATTAAACGTGTGGAGTGGTTAAAAATTTGTTTTAATGACTTCAACCTAAGTGTATGTAAACATCTGACTTCAACAGTATTATTTGATTTTATTAAAGATTACTCAATTCAATTTGATGGAATTTTGTTTTGAAAATAAAATCTTAATTTTTTTTTTTGAGTGAGAGACCACAATTTCAGAAAGTGTGTTTACATGTACATTAACATGCTGATAATCGGCAAAATTCAGTGTACTAAAAAAATCTGACAACGCAAGAAAACTGTGTTTACATGAGATTTGAAATCATCGCGTTGTTCTCTGCTTTTGACATGTAAACACTGCAGTAAAGCTGTTAACGTGAAGCGCGAATTCAAGATGAAAATCGACCCGTGTCGATCGATCAGTTTTTCCTTTAATCGTTATGACATCACCCCGATGGGAATGTGGTTTAAGGCATTAAAATGACCACACGTGTTGTCTGCTTATTCAAATTGTTGTAAAGCTGCGTACACACTGCCAGCGACATCGCGCGTGCCAGCGACCCCCATCCCATTCATTTTCAATGAGAGCACAGCGACTTCCGGCGACACGAGCTGTCGCGACCGTTGGCGACTAGATGTGGGTGTGTCCAGCGACGCGACAAAGTTGAGACAAGTTCAACTTTATTCAAATGAAGAGCGACTAACGGAAGCGACAGCCAATAGGAGAGAAGACGGGAGAGCCCACGTGATCCTTCTCTCTCTCTCTCTCTCTCAGCTCCTGCAGTAACGGAAAGATGGATGAAAGGCTAATTCTTGCTGTTAGCAATGTTCCAGTGCTCTATGATATGGATATGGTATATCCAGCCGCAGCTCCTGCACCAGCCGGTGGTACTCGCCGTGCTGACTCAGAGATTGAATGGTTTTGTGGACCCAGACAGACCGGCGTTTGCGTGTTCGCCGCAGATAAACAGCCGCTATGGCAAACAGCACGCCTTGTTTCTCATTCATCTTTGATATAACTCATTTTATGTACTGATTCCATTTATATTTAGTCTTTTCCCTCCAAAATGTTTGTTTTTAGTGCCAAGAAAAGCGATTTGCTGTCAAGAGCAATGGAATGACATCCGTGAATGTCATTTATAAACGTTGCTAGGCAACCAGTAGTGGGAACACCCACTAGCGACTGGCGACCTGCAGCGACAAAGTCTCTGGCAGTGTGTGCGCAGCTTAAGATCGTTCATATAAACGCACTCAGAGACACTTCTATGCGGCCTGTTTTGAGTTGGACCAGTAGCCACTTAGCAACCATACAGAACACCCTAGCAACAGTGGCGGATTTAGCAAATTGGGGGGCCCAAGGCGAAGGTATGTATGGGCCCCCCTCTCTCCCCCCCCAAAAAACAATTTACAGACTGAATGGTGGATAGGCAGGTAAAGCTAATCTACGGCCCGTAGCAAGCCTACAGTGCTTTGGTCGGTGGCAGCAGGATTAGCACAGCTAGGGCTTGGGCTATTACTACACTGTTAAAAAAAAAAAAAAAAGTAAAAAATAACAGTTAGATTTACAAAAAGATTTTCTCTGGCTGATTATAAAACACATTCGTTATGGCATGAAAATCCGAGAGAAAATGTGATCAGGTGTTGTTGGCTAATTTATTGATGATGACAGAATCATTATGTACTGGCCTGATTCACTGATCTACAGAGAGGAATGCTTAATACGAATTAATATTTCACGTTTTTGAGTATTAAAGCTCTGTGAACCTACCGCATGCGAGCTAGCAGTGACAAACAGGTAATCTGAAGAACTTTAAAAACACATGGTGTACAATAACGGTTTTGAACTACAGTTTGATGTAGACCAACACAGACATCAAGAATCAGCATATGAATCTCAACAACGGTGACAATCAACAAAATAATCCGATAAAACTCTGAACATCACAAAACAAGCTACTAAAAAGTTGCAACAATAACAACAGCAAAAATAAAAGCAGATAATAATAATAAAAGAAAATACTAAAGGTGATGATACACAGGGCAACTTTTTGAGCAATGTTGCCGTCAACAGGCAACCAGATGAGACACAGGGCCTAACGACCGATCTAAAATATCCAGATAGAAATGTATTGCCCATTTTCAATGGGAAAGTGCCCAAGCAACATTGCTCAAAAAGTTGCCCTGTGTATCATCACCTTTAGGCAATTCAGCATAATTTATTCATGCTGCAATGTATGCTGGGAGATATTGATGAGTTTTGATTGATGGCTCCCATCATGCACTGCACTTATATCATCACAGTTGTTGATAATGATTCATTATGCTGAATCTTGATGTCTGTGTGTGTCTGAAAGTTCAAACCTTCATTGTGCACAATGTTTTACAAATTCTTCAGGTTAACGTTATCACAACATATGATGGATCACATGCTGTAGAATCATAGGGCTACTATTACGTTAGTAAAAAAAAAATGTTTTACCGTAAATTTCACAGGTTGACTCACCAAAGCCTCCTCATCGCTGTCAAAATGGCCATCACTGGACAACTCTTCCTCAGTGTCAACCTCGATAACACTGTCGGTGACGGCGGGCGGCAACAACGCGATGTCCTCTTCAATTTCTTGGTTGACGTTATCCTCACCTAGCACCACTTCACAGCTGCTGCTGTAGTGGCATGTTCAACTCGTTGGACGTTTTTATTCCTGTCTGTATCAGTAAAGTTAGCCGTAAAAAAGTGTGTCATCTTTGGCAGCGTTGCCAAATACTTATCAGCGTCTTTTCGCTTTTTCTTTTAATTGAGCCGCTTGGGTAACTTCTTTTCATTTTCGCGTTTAGACTCGTCTTGTTTCGTCTCTGTTTGTGTACATCCCTGTCCTCCTGTCACTGTGTGTTTATCTTTCGTGGCCGCACCGTTACGGACTAGTCCATTTCATTGTGAAAATAGGGGTGTATGTGTAGGGACAGATAACCATGAACTGGACATTTTAACCAGTACTTCAACGTTTCAACGTATTTCTTAAGAATGTTAATAAAATGTACTATGCTTTTGAAGCGTTCATGATGATAAGGGGCCTTTTATTTGATTATTTCTTATTATTTGTTTTAGGTTGGTTGGGGGCCCCCCTACTTCGACCGCTGGTAGGGGGCCCCAAGCAGCCGCCTACCTATGCCTCTATGTTAAGACCGCCACTGCCTAGCAACCACTACCAACAACTGAACACAACTGTTGCACAGGCAATCACCCCTCACATCTTCAGTAATGACCTAGATATGTCTCCGTTACAACGCTCTAAATTAAGTGTTTACTAAAGCCTTTTATAGCCTATAAATTCCCGGGATGATTTGTGTGTGTTTATTTCACCAGATAAGATTTAATGAGGAATACATTTAAGATATGAAGTTGTAGACATGATGTTTGCGCTTTGTGTCAATCAAAGTTCTGAAGAAGTCCAGATGAGCAGCTTCAGTTTCATGCACATCTGAAGACCTGATGGACAGCACGACATACACGACATACGTGACCTTCTGTCTGTGCCCCCTGAGGGGTGTAACATGTTATTTGTAAATTAATTCATGTGGTTGGTTTTAGTTGACGTTGAGTTCAATGCAAACGAGCAGTTGACACGTGGACAAACCCACATCACAGATTACAGTTCCTTCCAAACCAAAGACCAGAGCCGAATAAATGTGATCCAAACACTCATCCCGAGTTGAACTGCTGCAGGAAATTAACAGTACAAATTACCATCATTTATCATCTGTCAGGAGTTACTGTAGAGTTGCATAACTGTGGTTTCGGTTTATCTATAGTTCTCTGTGTGTTGTGTTTTACTTGAAGACATAACAGATCAATTCTGACACAAAATGCCATCTAAAATATACATATTCAATCAAGATGTTGTGTATGTGTCTTTGGTGCTCAGAGGGAAATATATTCATTCAGTGGGTCAGAGGTCAAGTCTGGGGTCAGGCTGTGCTTGGGGAATAATTCCAGCTCTGATCAGCACTGAAATAATCACGAGAACAGACATTTCCCACCAAAGATATAAAAACAAAACATTCCTCTCAGTTAACCTCAAATATTTAAGGGACAAATGACACCCAAAGCCATTTGAATGTGTCAGATTATAAAGTCTTGTATAAGCACCAGACTGTACATCTCTCGGAAGTGTCTAATGGAGGATCAAAACTCACTGTTAAAATACTGACACACTTTTCCCTTGTTGATCTGATGAAACGTCACAGAGCAACAGATCGTCTTTAGACGTGTAAGTGTGTAGCGGATTGACTGGGTTTTCCTTCTGGGTGCCAACTTATAAGTAAATTATAAGTAAATTATAAGTAAATTTTTTTTTAATCTTAAAGTCAATCATACAAAGGTTCCAACTTGGTTTTTTAACAGATGAACCATATTGAACATAAGACAATAATATTACAGATAACAATAACCTAATTTGCATTGCATGAATTTTTTTATAGTCATTTCATTCTCCTACTATATAAAAAAATAAAAATAAATAATTCATAAACAAAAAAATATATATATATAAATTCCTCGTGAATTCAGTTCAATTTCTCTAATACAGTTTTCTAGAGGTACCTCTCCTACACCTGATTAATTCATACAATTGACCGTTGATCTGTAACCATTACCAATATAACTGGAATAATACATTTGTTACTCACAATACAATATTAAGCCATCAAAGATTTATAACAGAAGTTCAACACGCATTGATTCAGTCTACACACTTCGAACATTCATGATTCAATGATTCACTTCAAACTCTTCATGATTCATTCAACAGTTCAAATTCTCAGGATCTCTCACTGTCCAACAATTCAAAAGTCTCAGTTCAAAGATTCAATGTCTTAGTTCAACGATTCAGTGACTCAATTCAAACGCTCAGGACATCTCACTGTTCAACGATTCAATGACTCAATTCAACGCTCAGGACATCTCACTGTTCAACGATTCAGTGACTCAATTCAAACGCTCAGGACATCTCACTGTTCAACGATTCAGTGACTCAATTCAAACGCTCAGGACATCTCACTGTTCAACGATTCAGTGACTCAATTCAAACGCTCAGGACATCTCACTGTTCAACGATTCAATGACTCAATTCAACGCTCAGGACATCTCACTGTTCAAAGATTCAGTGACTCAATTCAAACGCTCAGGACATCTCACTGTTCAACGATTCAATGACTCGATTCAATGACTCAATTCAACGCTCAGGATATCTCACTGTTCAACGATTCAATGACTCGATTCAATGACTCAATTCAACGCTCAGGACATCTCACTGTTCAACGATTCAATGACTCGATTCAACGCTCAGGACATCTCACTGTTCAACAATTGAAAAGTCTCAGTTCAAACACTCCTCAGCAACGGAACAAGCAAAGGTCCTCAAAAAAGAAAAATAAACAGTGAAATACTTGTTGGAAGTTCAGGCTGCACCAGAGTTCAGCGGTAATGGAAAACCGGAATTTCACTTCACATCAGCCATTTAGTTGTCATCTCTCGTCTCGCGTCCAGTATTGTTCCGTAGCGAACTGCCAACCGTAGCTACCTGAATCCGGCTCAATCACTGTGTTTAGACTTCCAGTATTAATCTAATTTTCACCTCTAATCTCCAAGTTCAGACAAAAATAGCATTCAGGTTAGTGAGTAAAGTACATTCTCTCTCTAGCTACCCCCTTTCCATTTTGTTTCTTTACTTTTATACTCGCAACTCTCTATGATAACATCGCCCTCCTGTGGACATCAGCACCATTTTTGGTGACAACTTCCAGTTCGTCACAAGTGCAGCGTAGTTATGGCGGGAAGACTAGCAGCTGTACATTAGCGGGGTAACTCCTAGCCAATCACATGTCAGCCATTACTTTATAAGTCTGCTCACGATCACATTGCTGTTTCAGTGTGCTAACACGGCAACCTCCTCCACCCCACCACCACACGTTGAGTCCCGTCCTGCATGGGGGTAGTCCTTGCGCCCTGCGTTCACGTTCAACTCGAATACACGAATGAAGCGATTTTGCATGTTCGAATCGTGTCATTGGCTTCATTCACGTCTATTCGCATCTTTGCGTTGACTTTGTATGTAATCGCGCCACACGAAACGCTCGCGCCGTTTTGTATGCGAACGTAACATTATGCATACAACATATTACGTGAAGAAAATTTTCGCCTTGCATTGCTCGAATGAGTTTGACCGCTGGATTATAAATGTGTGTTTAAACTTGCGTTTGCACGAGTAACAGGAACCCGCGAGTATTCCCGCTTCTCTTCCGGAAAAGGACAGGAGGCGGGGCTTCTACGACTTCATAGTAAAGTTCAACCAATAGCGGGAATCAAGTAGTCGCGCATATTTCCAGAATTTACCAGGTAGTCCAACTTCCTCGCTCACTTTCCTCCAAGCGATGTCTTTATTCGTCCAGTCTCTGTACATGTATGACGTGTGTCGTACAATTCCGGGTGTCCACACACCGCTACAACCATTCATCCATTTTTCCAGATTTCTTCTGCGACTACATCAGCGACATCCGGACAATCTCAATGCTGCAATGCTGATAGTCTTTCGCGACAACGTGTCATGCGGATTTCTCGCTCGAGTTGACAAATTTAAACTTGCGTGAATACGCGAACTAATATATTCTGCGTATTCAAGCCGCGTCATTCGCTGCATTTGCGCCACCCCGCGCGATTTTGCATCTATTTGCATCTTTGCGTTGACTTTGTATGTAATCGTGCCACCGCTCGCTTTGCGTTGTATGTGAACGCACCATTACACCTGTCCTGTGACTTGGCATCCCTTGAGATCATTTTACGGGTGTTTCTCCATTCACCGCCATCGTTTCCTCCCGCTGATGGTCAAACATAATAATGCACTGCAATTTAAGATGCTACAATGCAATTCCACAGTCGCGGCGTTCTTCTCTGAACATTGGGAACAACTGATCTAAATGTGGATGTTCCTCAGCACTGCATGTGCTCTCATGTTGCAGTATTTAAGTCAGAATATGTGAATGAAACATGAGCAGCAGTCTCGTGCTCGTATGTGCTTATATTTACTGCATCTGCATGTGGAAAAACTGCACAAATACTCAAAGCAGATGTTGACCGCGATTCCCTCTACATGGAAAACTTGAGATCAGATGCAAGACTTCTGGGACAACTGGATTCACTGGATTAGAGTTTCTGTCATACTGTGGTAACTTCTATATGTACAGACTTGCACACAGATTGCTTTTTTCTTTTTAAGCGCAAGGATGTGTTCGGTCTTTACGGCCTCTTTTGGCGTGTGTGTGTGTGTGTGAAACATTCAGAAATGAAGCTTTATGGGATTTAGAATAAATTCATAAAATATAATGTACAAGGATGAAGGCCATTTATTCCTTTCATGGTTTATTTTATGTATTTTTGCCATCTCTGCTTTGAGCCCACCGCCTCTGCCGATGGCCAGTCTGACCCGGATATGGAGCAAGAACAATGACTAACGTTTCTGAATCTACAGTTTGTTCATATGAATTCACAGATTATGAAGCAATTCAGAACTCAATATAATTCTGGGATCTCTGTGATTGGCCAAAACGCTAAGCTCGACTGTTCTGATAACCTGTGGAACGAGGTAGCTGAAACCGTTGGCCTTGTTTGTTTAAGATCGGAAGTTCTGAGATCTGAATGTGAGATTTCGTTTTTTCTCCCAATGTTGGAATGCCGAATTCACACTACTTAGTAAGTCCTTGCTGGTGGCGCGGTTACTCGCCTCAATCCGGGTGGCGGAGGACGAGTCTCAGTTGCCGCCGCTTCTGAGACCGTCAATCCGCGCATCTGATCACGTGACTCGTTGTGCATGACACCGCGGAGACTCACAGCATGTGGAGACTCATGCTACTCTCCACGATCCACACACAACTCACCACACGCCCCATTGAGAGAACCACTAATCACCACCACGAGGAGGTTACCCCATGTGACTCTACACTCCCTAGCAACCGGGCCAATTTGGTTACCCCATGTGACTCTACCCTCCCTAGCAACCGGGCCAATTTGGTTACCCCATGTGACTCTGCCCTCCCTAGCAACCGGGCCAATTTGGTTACCCCATGTGACTCTGCCCTCCCTAGCAACCGGGCCAATTTGGTTACCCCATGTGACTCTGCCCTCCCTAGCAACTGAGCCAATTTGGTTGCTAAGGAGACCTGGCTGGAGTCACTCAGCACACCCTGGATTCAAACTCACGACTCCGGCTGTGATAGTCAGCGTCAATACTCACTGAGATACACAGACTCTCCTGAATGTGAGATTTTTATTTGGTGTTCTCAACCAGTCATTTTATAATCTAAATATTGACTGCTAAAAAACAAAAACAAATCTAGTGTTTAAAATACAAATGTAGAAAATATGCCACAAAAATAGAAATGACATCTTGACAAATAAAAATGACATCATCGCTGTTGGTTTAATCGGTTGGTTAAATGCTGAACATTCTATCAACAGCTTAGCACTCTTAAGACGACAGTATCTAGAAACACAGTCTGAATGGAGTGTGATCACGCTACCAAGGATGAATTAATTGTTTCATTTTTGTAATAAACTCTAAATGTTTGTGTTCTGTTGTGCTAACGCTGTAAGAACAATACAGAACAAAAACTTTCTGGAGAAAAAGTGAGAGATGCCCATGAAGAACTCGCCTTATTGCTAGGGTGTTGTAAGAATCAACACATGCATGTGCTGGGTTCTATACAATAGCATTAACTCATCTGAACTTTACTGCTGCTCTCTCCAAGGACTGATGTTGTTTTCTGGTTCCTGTCATGAGCTCATGGCCGGCTGTGTTCAACCAGACATCTGACTTCAGCGTGCTATCTCTGAGATTCACATGGAACATATCAGTTTTTCCACTGGTGCACTGAAGGCCAAATACCTGCTCCGTCTGCCGCAGCTTTCCATGTTTTGATGAAGCCAGATGCTTTTGGAACGGTGGAGATAACCGAGAGCTTCTGCTCTTTACAAGCACTTAAAGAAGTGAAGTGAGTCTCCTAAACATCCGATCAGCACTAGCCATAGACATCCCCCTATTGGGTACAACTGAGTATTTTTGTTTAGTAAGTGACATCAATCAATCTCACTCAAGTGAAGAGTCACTTTACAGACTCTTATTCACTGTAACCTCCTGGAGGAAATTCTGTCATCATTTACTCACTCGCATGTTGTTCTGTACTCAAATTATTTTCTTTGTTTCTTTGTCCCATGGAACACAAAAGGAGATGTTTTGCAGAATGTTCTGGCTGCTCTTTTCCATACAATGAAGGCAGACAGTGACCAGAGGCTAACAAGCTAACAATCATAAAAGTTTCTTCAACTTCACATGCACTTTCATGTCAGGTTGATTTTTATTAAAACACATTGTCGAGCGGAGGGGGGCGGGGCCGGGTCGGAATATTGCGCGCCCGGTCTCCAATCAGCCTGATGAGGCGCGCGATATTCTGACCCGGCCCCGCCCCCCTCCGCTCCACACACGTCAGCTTTTTTCCTTTTGTTATCTGAAGTCCTCATTAAAACTGTCTCGAATCTTTTCATTTACTTTTGGTACTTTTCAAATATCTTTGATGTCTAGATTCGACTGTCTTAACCCTCCTATTGCGGCAGTGGCTCAGGTGGTAGAGCGGGTCGGCCACTAATCGCAGGGTTGGTGGTTCGATTCCCGGCCCAGACAACTCCACATGCTGAAGTGTGTATGTGATTGTAAATGAGTACGCCCCCAAAGTTGACAAGGGGGGGTGTGGGTGCCGCCTCGTGCCACCCCCCGCAAGATGCTGCCCTGTGCGACTGCCGCTGATCATCTCAGCAATTCAGGTGTAAATGTAATGTCTCTCTTTGGTGTAAGCCCCGTCCGGCGGTCCGAAGTACATGGAACCGTCATATCCCGCCGGAGATAGGAGGCGGGGGCGAGGACTACCCCTGTGCAGGACGGGACTCAACAGGTGGTGGTGGGGTGGAGGTGGTTGCCGTGTTAGCACACTGAAACAGCAGTGTGATCGTGAGCAGACTTATAAAGCAATGGCTGACATGTGATTGGCTAGGAGTTACCCCGCTAATGTACAGCTGCTAGTATTCCCGCTAGAGCTATGCTGCGCTTACATGTCTAGCACCAACCCTTCCTTGTTCCTGATTCTTCTTCTAAATTGTTCCGTAACACGCATAAACTAGTCCAAGTCACATGATACAATGCAAATAACACAAAATATACATTTATCAAAAAACATCACTCTTAAAATAAGGAACACATATTACCAATTTCTTAATGTTGTTTATGAGTGGTGGTGGTGTAGTGGTCTAATGCACATAACTGGTAATCTGGTACTCAGAAGGTTGCTGGTTTGATCCCCACAGTCACCACCAATGTGTCCTTGAGTAAGACATTTAACTCCAGGTTGCTCCGGGGGGATTGTCCCTGTAATAAGTGCTCTGTATAATACATTGGTACTCAGAAGGTTGCTGGTTTGATCCCCACAGTCACCACCATTGTGTCCTTGAGTAAGACACTTAACTCCAGGTTGCTCCGGGGGGATTGTCCCTGTAATAAGTGCTCTGTATAATACATTGGTACTCAGAAGGTTGCTGGTTTGATCCCCACAGTCACCACCATTGTGTCCTTGAGTAAGACACTTAACTCCAGGTTGCTCCGGGGGGATTGTCCCTGTAATAAGTGCACTGTATAATACATTGGTAATCAGAAGGTTGCTGGTTCGATCCCCACAGTCACCTCCATTGTGTCCTTGAGTAAGACATTTAACTCCAGGTTGCTCCGGGGGGATTGTCCCTGTAATAAGTGCTCTGTATAATACATTGATACTCAGAAGGTTGCTGGTTTGATCCCCACAGTATAAATTGCATAAATTGTTAGCAATGAAACGAGTCTTAGCAAGACAAACAGTTTGAGCATTAAAAGACATTTCCAGCACACAATTCTATTCAACACGAAACAGAATTTGAGATGTGCTGAAACGGCACGAGCGTCCTGATGCATGAACACACACGGTTTAATCTGTACCAACAATGTCCAACAAACTAGCGAGAGTGTGGAACATGTTTTAACGAGACGTTCCAGACGTCCGCAGTGCTGAAAGTGTCTGAAGAAGAAGAAACACCCCAGTATCTTAATAGTCTTTAACTTGCGCTCTAAATTCCAGTCCCTCTGAAGTCATGCATTAGCATTGTGCACCTGTCAGTGACATCAAACCTAGCGCAGTCTTCATTTAACAACTGGGGATATAATTCATCATGCAGGTGAGTAAATGATGACAGAATTTGCCTTTTGTCTCTTTAATGCTTATAGTCACTTCTTGTTTGGATTGAACCAGTGGTCATTAACCAGCCCTTGACCCGTAACCACTGCACCACTACACCACACAGCAGTCATCAGTCATCCACGCGTGTTGCATGCGTCTTTCACATCAGCTCATCTCTACACGCATCAGCTCTGTCTGCACATAACATACATGATTACTATTGCACATGCTCATTCAAGACACGCATGCCGATGTAAGCACCGTGGATCTGACCCAAGTGATTCTGAAACATTAGTGGCTCTCCACGTGCGTGTTTGAGAGAGATCTGTTCTGCTGACACACACTTCATTCTTCAACCACACATCCTCAAATTCAACTAGTCAATGGAGAGTCTAAACAACTATTCCTACAGAAGCGCTGCATGGAGGTAACGTTCTCGTGGTCAATGTTTAATGTATAATGTGGTTCTCGCTCTCGGTGGGGCGTGTGGTGAGTGACTCCAGTCAGGTCTCCTTAGCAACCAAATTGTCCCGGTTGCTAGGGAGGGTAGAGTCACATGGGGTAACCTCCTCATGGTCACTATAATGTGGTTCTCGCTCTTGGTGGGGCATGTGGTGAGTTGTGCGTGGATGCCGCGGAGAATAGCGTGAAGCCTCCACATGCGCTACATCTCCACGGTAACGCGCTAAACGAGTCACATGATAAGATGCGTGGATTGACGGTCTCAGAAGCGGACGCAACTGAGATTCGTCCTCCGCCACCCAGATTGAGGCGAGTAACGCGCCATCATGAGGATCTACTAAGTATTGGAAATTGGGTGTTCCAAACTGGGAGAAAAGGGGATCAATTAAAAATAATATGTTGCAGTCTGGAAGTAATTGTCTTGAAATATATTGCTAAAAGCACATAAGTGCTGTTTTGAATGTTTTAGTGGCAGTGAGGCAAGTTTATTGATATAGCACATTTTAGACACAATGGCAATTCAAAGTGCTATACATAAAAATGATGTTAAAACCAATTAAGAACAAAAAATAAGCATAAAAAGAAAAGTATGTTAATTTATGCACTCAATACTTGGTCGGGGCTCCTTTTGCATCAATGAATGCATCAATGTGGTGTGGCATGAAGGCAATCGCACCCCAAACTTCACACTGGATTCTGTGCCCCTCCACTCTTCCTCCAGACTTTGGGACCTTCATTCCCAAATGAGTGTGGTGGTGGTGTAGTGGGCTACAGCACTGAACTGGTAATCAGAAGGTTGCTGGTTCGATCCCCACAGTCACCACCATTGTGTCCTTGAATATCTAGAAATCTAGAATATAAAAGTTCCACTTTTTTAACTTCATTACATTTTTGAGATGCACCTGTAAATGTTAAACAAGTACAAATATTAAAAAGAATACAGAGGTGCAGCAGCGTTCGGTCAATAAATGCACAGTTACTCAGAAGTGTTTTCAGACGGGGTTTAATTGTGGCTACTGTTGGGGCACATCTGACCTCTTCTGAAGCTGGTGCCAGCTGCGGGTGGCATAATACCTAAATGCTGTCTCACCTTGTTTTGAGTGAACCCTCCGTACGTCTGACTTGATCCTAATGATCTGAGGATGAAGTTACAGAGATTTCAGAACAACAATCACTTTCTCCGATAGCTTTGCCTTAAAGAACTGCTGCTACAAAACATCCAAAACAGCAAACTTAGACCATCACAAACCTGCAGCACACATTTACATTTACATTTATGCATTTGGCAGATGCTTTTATCCCAAGTGACTTACAGTGCACTTATTACAGGGACAATCCCCCCGGAGCAACCTGGAGTTAAGCGCCTTACTCAAGGACACAATGGTGGTGACTGTGGGGATCAAACCAGCAACCTCCTGATTACCAATGTATTATACAGAGCACTTATTACAGGGACAATCCCCCCGGAGCAACCTGGAGTTAAGTGTCTTACTCAAGGACACAATGGTGGTGACTGTGGGGATCAAACCAGCAACCTCCTGATTACCAATGTATTATACAGAGCATTTATTACAGGGACAATCCCCCCGGAGCAACCTGGAGTTAAGTGTCTTACTCAAGGACACAATGGTGGTGACTGTGGGGATCGAACCAGCAACATTCTGATTACCAGTTATGTGCTTTAGCCCACTACACCACCACAACTCCAGCACACGCAACAGTTGGGTGAACCGGAAACACAATGCTGGTCTAAACTAGCAAGACTCGCAACAAACTAGCATAAACCATCCTAAACCAGCAAGACAACTTGTGCTCAAAAGCCTTCACATTTGCATAAATCCGCATGTGTAAACAATAGTCCGATACGTTGAGCCAGTACAGTCTGATGCCAGTCTGCCAACCGCAGATCATTTCACAGGACCACACGCACTTCAACGACAGACACGTGATGTTATGGAATGCCACTTTGTTCATTAACGTCTGTTTTTGTGTATGCTGAGGGTCACTCAGACGTCCTCCGCCGTGTGTTCCATCCGAACTTGATCAAGAACAGCAGGATTAAAGGAAACGGCGTCTGGATGCAGAAGAAGTGAGGGTGCTGCAGAGAATAACTAGAGCTTGACTTCTGCTGCTGGTTTGGCCTTTAAACATGTTTTGGGAATTCCAGCAGTGATCCATGATTCAGAGTTAAAGACACGGAGGGTAGCGGCGAGAACACATTCACTGAGAGTGATATTAGCTGCACTCAAATGACCCATCCAAACACGGAGGCTAAATATTTTGGCAGATAAATGTGTCAATATATAGTCAAATAGGCCTTGACTCGACACTTATCGTTGAATCAAAGATGATTCTTTGGCATGTGTGCGTGTGTGTGTGTCGATTTACTGCTAGTCACTGGACCTATCTCGTGATTCTGATTAAGAGTGAGGCTCTGATTACTGGCGGGAATATTTTGGGTTTAGGATGGTTAATCCTGCACACGTTCAGCTGATACGGACACTTTTATCGAAACAAGGACACTGAAGCGGACCCAATGGAAGCATCATGTCACGTCTGGATCTGAAACAGATGTTCTACTCACTTGTTTTCAGTTTGTTCTCTTGGAAAGTCTCACCGTCAGGTATTGAATGGCACGATTATGATTCTAAATGCATAATTGGAGGGAGTATTTGGATTTGGACTCTCCAAATGTATTTGTTGAATGGAAACAGATTTGTGCGGCATCCACAATGAAACTTTGTACCGTCATTTTCCAAACACCTCACGCTCCCAAATGAAAGCAATAATTCACTCAAAAATGAAAATTCTGCCATTGTTTACTCGATTCGCCAACATACCCGTCTGACGTTTCTTTTCTGTGGAACACAAAGATGTTTAGCAGAATGTTTGTGTGGCTCTTTTCCAAACGATGAAAGTGTCTATCAAGACACAAAAATGACACCGAAGCACCATTAATAATATCAAATGTGCAGTCTGTATTTCAAGTCTTCTGAAGACAAACACAAGCTGTGTGTGCGGAACAGACTGAAATTTAAGGCATTATTCACTGAAAATCTTCTGCTGTAGCACTGAAATGATCAAGCATCCACATTTTTCTCCCCAATTTGGAGGTCCTCCAAGTCCTCGTGGTGGTGTAGTGACTCGCTTCAATCCGGGTGGCGGAGGACGAATCTCAGTTTCCTCCGTGTCTGAGACGTCAATCTGCGCATCTTATCACGTGACTTGTTGAGCGCGTTACTGCGGAGACGTAGCGCATGTGGAGGCTTCACGCTATTCTCCGCGACATCCACACACAACTCGCCGCACCCCCCTCCGAGAGCGAGAACCACATTATAGCGACCACGAGGAGGTTACCCCATGGGACTCCAGCCAGGTCTCCTAAGCAACCAAATTGTCCCGGTTGCTAGGGAGGGTAGAGTCACATGGGGTAACCTCCTCGTGGTCGCTATAATGTGGTTCTCGCTCTCGGTCGGGCGTGTGGTGAGTGACTCCAGTCAGGTCTCCTTAGCAACCAAATTGGGCCGGTTGCTAGGGAGGGTAGAGTCACATGGGGTAACCTCCTCGTGGTTGCTATAATGTGGTTCTCGCTCTCGGTCGGGCGTGTGGTGAGTGACTCCAGTCAGGTCTCCTTAACATCCAAATTGTCCCGGTTGCTAGGGAGGGTAGAGTCACATGGGATAACCTCCTCGTGGTGGTGATTAGTGGTTCTCGCTCTCAATGGGGCGTGTGGTGAGTTGTGCGTGGATGCTGCCTTAAGATGTGCTACGTCTCCACGGTAACGCACTCAACGAGTCACGTGATTAGATGCGCCGATTGACGGTCTCAGAAACAGACGCAACTGAGACTTGTTCTCCACAACCGGATTGAGGCGAGTAACCGCGCCACCACGAGGATCTACTAAGTAGTGGGAATTGGGCATTTTAAATAAAAAAGTATCTCTCTATCCAACAGAACCCCGTCTCACTCCAGCAACGACAACTCAAGGAGTAACAATGAAACTCTTCTACTTTTTAAAGTGTCAATAGTTCATTCAGTTAGTCTTCAAGAACCGAAATCACTTTATCCATATAGAACTATAGAACAGGTTTAAGTTGGTCCAATGACCATGAATAGGGTACATTTTTGTTAGTTTGTTTTCCCCAGAATTTCCATGGTTCTGAATGGCCTGTAATGTGGTCACTTAGCGACAAACACTGTGTGGATGTGCTCATCGTTCATTCAGCAAAACTCCAGATTCAGCCACTTCTGCCCAGTTCCCCCGCCACTGTATAAAGCTGTCAAAACAGCAGACTAAAACAATATTATGCCTTCCATTCAGGTCAATAATGGTGTTGCATTTCAGCCGTAAAAACTCTTAATGTGTTTTTGGGGAATATGTCACTTAATTTACCTCAAAGTATTTCTGCCCATCCACTGAATTATTCAACCACATTCTGAAGACAGACATAATATTTGTGCTTCTCTAGAGACATTTAAAGACTAAATAAAAGCACTAGACTCTATTAGTAAATTATTAGACTGAGAATATTTCATCACAGCAAAGAAAAATAATTTCTACAAGACGGCAATGAGAGAAATCTACTGCCTCTCAGATGTTTCTACAAGAGATCGCAGTAATGTCTCAGACCTCAACATTACTCATTAAATTCTCCCAAGGGAAAATGATCTGAGCCATGATATCGGCATTCATGGTGGTGACTGTGGGGATCGAACCAGCAACCTTCTGATTACCAGTTATATGCTGTAACCCACTTCACCACCATCGCTCCACATGACAATGTATCATTGACTGATGTCTCAGGCAAGTGATTTCCCACATATCTGTGCTTCATGTCTCTGGGATCACACTGTCAGGGTTTGATCGGCTCATTAGATCAAGATGATTCAGGACCGCGCAGACGGAGATCTGGAGTCTGCTCATATTAAGGTTTTTCTGGAGTGATGATTCCACTCCACTCATTCCTGTGGCTGCCCACAATTATAAGGACAGAATGTAAACACATCCCATCATCTACATTCAGCTCAGTACAGACACACAATCAGCCGCTGGTGACACATCAGAGTCTTTAGCGTGAGCTGGCATGACTGAGTGTTTGGTTTGAAGCTTTGCCTCTAATGGGCAGATTCACCATGAGGAATGTAAACACGTGTGATGGATGCTCTGAAGAGTTTACATGGCCAGATTGATCATGCCTTTGCTTTGACTATCAGCATCTGGTAGTCCGTCCACCAGCTTACACAGGACGAGCCCATCTCACTGACATGTAAAGCAACCAATCACTAGGGCTGGTTCAGTATATCGATTCAACAATACATTGTCATGTTCTCCTTAACGATTTCCGCATCGATACAGTAGTAGACCACCACATTTAAACTAAAATATATGTGCATTTTGGCTTTTTGCCTAAACCTGGCAGTTGGGAGTAAGACACGACTCATGGTTTTTAACCTTAGTGATATTCAAAGCACTTTATGTTGCATCTCACACGCACGCACGCACACACACACACACACGCACACACCCACACCCACACCCACACACCCACACCAATGACAGCAGAGCTGCATGTAAGTCTGCCATTGGGAGCAACTTGGGGTTCAGTGTCTTGCCCAAGGACACTTCGGCATGTGGAGTCATGTGGGCCGGCAATCGAACCGCCAACTCTGTGATTCGTGGCCGACCCGCTCTACCACCTGAGCCTCATGTGGGCTGGCCCGCTCTACCACCTGAGCCTCATGTGGGCCGGCCCGCTCTACCACCTGAGCCTCATGTGGGCCGACCCGCTCTACCACCTGAGCCTCATGTGGGCGACCGCCACCACCTGAGCCACATATGGGCGACCAGCTCTACCACCTGAGCCTCATGTGGGCCGACCCGCTCTACCACCTGAGCCACATATGGGCCGACCCGCTCTACCACCTGAGCCTCATGTGGGCCGACCCGCTCTACCACCTGAGCCTCATGTGGGCCGGCCCGCTCTACCACCTGAGCCACATATGGGCCGACCCGCTCTACCACCTGAGCCTCATGTGGGCCGGCCCGCTCTACCACCTGAGCCTCATGTGGGCCGGCCCGCTCTACCACCTGAGCCACATATGGGCCGACCCGCTCTACCACCTGAGCCTCATGTGGGCCGGCCCGCTCTACCACCTGAGCCTCATGTGGGCCGACCCACTCTACCACCTGAGCCACATGTGGGCCGACCCGCTCTACCACCTGAGCCACATGTGGGCCAGGAATTGAACCACCAACCCTGCAATTAGTGGCCAGCCCGCTCTACCAACTGAGCCACATGTGGGCCAGGAATTGGACCACCAACCCTGCGATTAGTGGTCGGCCCGCTCTACCAACTGAGCCACATGTGGGCCAGGAATTGGACCACCAATCCTGCCATTAGTGGCCGACCCGCTCTACCACCTGAGCCTCATGTGGGCCAGGTGGTAGTACCTGCCCACATACCAACCCTGCGATTAGTGGCCGACCCGCTCTACCACCTGAGCCTCATGTGGGCCAGGTGGTAGTACCTGCCCACATACCAACCCTGCGATTAGTGGCTGACCCGCTCTACTACCTGAGACTCATGTGGGCTGACCCGCTCTACCACCTGAGCCACAGCTGGCCCAAATCATGCAATTTCAAAATTTTGCAAAATGAAAGTACTGAGTAAGCCATATGTGTTTTGTTCACTCTCAGTAGGGTAGGAAATAAACCAAAAAGGAGGGTAGCCATAGTAGCAACAGTGCCAGATTTCATCATTATTTCCTCAGGTCTGAATGGGGCAAGAGTGGTAGATGCTTAGACACAAAGGTGCACACTTGAAGGAACACATTTGATTATATTTTGAAGAACAGGTGAAAGTAATGTGGCCAGTGCACGTGTCTGACTTGCTGTTTATTGAGATAATCCATGTGCCCGCTGATAAGTGCATTGTGAGCGCTTGTAGAACATGCATATGATGAGTTTTCTCTCTTCTGTGTGTCAGTGGCCTGCAAACAGTTGTTCTTTATGTGAGCGCTGCAAAGGAAGGAAGAAGAAGGGGCCAATAAAAGGAAGTTGCTTTTTTGGGAACAAAATTATTTATTTTGCTTTTCGTGTCTTTATGGAACTTATTGTGTGTTAAATGGTGCAAAATGATGTGGTACATTTGACTATAAACAACTGTTACTATGTATCGTGATTAGCGGTGGGAAAATACATTGATTGCCAAATTTAAGAATCGATTATCCTTCTATATTAATACCCAGTTTGTCTGTCTCATATTACACAAATCTTCTCGTGACAGACAAGGAGCGGAGAATGCAAGATTAAAGGGAAAGAAAGCACACTTTGAAAATAAAGAAAGTTTATGCAGCCGAGTTCACACCACAAACCTACATATTTACATTGGATGGATGGATGGATGGATGAAGAGAATGAAACTTGGGTTGATGGATGGATGGATACATGGATGAAGAGAATGAAACTTGGGTTGATGGATGGATGGATACATGGATGAAGAGAATGAAACTTGGGTTGATGGATGGATGGATACATGGATGAAGAGAATGAAACTTGGGTTGATGGATGGATGGATACATGGATGAAGAGAATGAAACTTGGGTTGATGGATGGATGGATGAAGAGAGTGAAACTTGGGTTGATGGATGGATGAAGAGAGTGAAACTTGGGTTGATGGATGGATGAAGAGAATGAAACTTGGATGGATGGATGGATGGATGGATGAAGAAAATGAAACTTGGGTTGATGGATGAATGGATGAAGTGAATGAAACTTGGGTTGATGGATAGATGGATGAAGAGAATGAAACTTGGGTTGATGGATGGATGGATGAAGAGACTGAAACTTGGGTTGATGGATGGATGGATGGATGAAACTTGGGTTGATGGATGGATGGATGAAGAGAATGAAACTTGGGTTGATGGATGGATGGATGAAGAGAGTGAAACTTAGGTTGGTTGATGGATGGATGGATGGATGAAGAGAATGAAACTTGGGTTGATGGATGGATGAAGAGAATGAAACTTGGGTTGATGGATGGATGAAGAGAATGAAACTTGGGTTGATGGATGGATGGATGGATGAAGAGAATGAAACTTGGGTTGATGGATGGATGAAGAGAATGAAACTTGGGTTGATGGATGGATGGATGGTTGAAGAGAATGAAACTTGGGTTGATGGATGGATGAAGAGAATGAAACTTGGGTGGATGGATGGATGGATGAAGAGAGTGCAACTTGTGTGGATGGATGGATGGATGAAGAGAGTGAAACGGGTTGATGGATGGATGATGAAGAGAATGAAACTTGGGTGGATGGATGGATGAAGAGAATGAAACTTGGGTTGATGGATGGATGGATGAAGAGAATGAACTTGGGTTGATGGATGGATGAAGAGAATGAAACTTGGGTGGATGGATGGATGAAGAGAATGAAACTTGGGTGGATGGATGGATGGATGGATGGATGAAGAGAATGAAACTTGGGTGGATGGATGGATGGATGAAGAGAGTGAAACTTGGGTTGATGGATGGATGGATGAAGAGAATGAAACTTGGGTTGATGGATGGATGAAGAGAGTGAAACTTAGGTTGATGGATGGATGGATGGATGAAGAGAATGAAACTTGGGTTGATGGATGGATGAAGAGAATGAAACTTGGGTTGATGGATGGATGGATGAAGAGAATGAAACTTGGGTTGATGGATGGATGGATGGATGGATGGATGAAGAGAATGAAACTTGGGTGGATGGATGGATGAATGAAGAGAGTGAAACTTGGGTTGATGGATGGGTGGATGAAGAGAATGAATCTTGGGTTGATGGATGGATGGATGAAGAGAGTGAAACTTGGGTTGATGGATGGATGGATGAAGAGAGTGAAACTTGGGTTGATGGATGGATGAAGAGAATGAAACTTGGGTTGATGGATGGATGAAGAGAATGAAACTTGGGTGGATGGATGGATGGATGGATGGATGGATGAAGAGAATGAAACTTGGGTGGATGGATGGATGATGAAGAGAGTGAAACTTAGATGGATGGATGGATGAAGAGGATGAAACTTGGATGGATGGATGAAGAGGATGAAGAGGATGAAACTTGGATGGATGGATGTTGCCTTCTTCCCTGATTACGACATACAGCATATTATGTTAATATTGCTTTTGTATCTACATGAAATGTGCCATTTCTCCATAAAACAGTTTAACCATGACTAGAACTCGGCTTAATGGGTAGATAATGTAAACAAAAACACTCGCTCGTTAATTAATTCTCTTTACAGTGAATGCTACAAATAAGGACTGATTTCAGACAGTTCTGAAGGGAACCAACCAGTTCATTACAGTCACCTGTGATTGGTCGATGGCATGCAGCAGGTGTGAAAAGATCAAACATTTGTATCTTTTGCAGTGTGTGTCGCAAACAGTCCCGCATGACAATGCGATTGAATTCTCGTAAACGAGCTTGAGAAGCGGAGGCGCCTCCGTTCCGCCATCTGGCACCTCTTTCCCTATCCCAAAATGAATAGGGACCCTGCTGAGCCTGCTCGATTAAAACTGGATCCTACCCGCCTGCACATGACATTGAATTTGTAATTACTATTTTCAGATTTCACGATGCAAAAACCAGTCCCACTAGGAGCGGGTCGAAACCTCACTCCCCTGACCTCAAAAGGCGCACTAGCGACTGACGCTAGAGGCTGTAGCCTTTAGCCTCTTCGTTAGCACACCCGCCTCCCATGCCGGAGACGCCGATTCAAATCCCGCTTCGAGCAGGTCAAGAAGGACCGGTTACACCTTAAACAAGGATTTGATGCCACTATTCCGGCAAACTTTGTCAAATGAAAGGATTGGTTCTTACTCCATGTTATAAAAATACAATTAAATAAATAACCCGCAGTGATTTTATGCACATATAAGGGTTTCACTCTTGCCAAAAGTTTCTAAGTCTCCAGATGAATTCCAGCACAATGACTGAATATCTTATAAAGGAACAAATGTGAATGTGTTTCCTAATCATGTATTTCATTCTCGAGGGAACAACAGTACAGACGTTATTCCACTATAAAACCCGCTGAAGCAATTACGAGAGATTACCCGAAATGCCCAATGGGAGTAAAAGCTGTTGTTAAATTTGAGTCTGACTCGAAACTCATATAGAAATAATCCAACATTTAACATTTTGTCATTTTGTTTGTTATATATTTCAATGTGGCCAGTAACTGTTTTACAGTATGTGCAAGACCACAATTAAAAATAAATACAGAAATAATAATAAAAATTAATAGCAAACCGAGTACACCAGTCAAATATGTTGACAAATAATTACCCACTTGATTTTAACAGCACTATTATCCTTCAAACCCTCATTCAGACTCAATGTTAGGAAAACAATGTTGAATTATTTGTTTACTGTGGGACAAACCTCTGCGTATTCCTCTGGAAGGGAACGGCGTGAAAGAAGTGAGGGGAATTCTCGTCATTACCAGTTGGTCAAAAATCCAAGTACAGGGATCAAACCCGATCTGGGCTGCTGACGAAATGAATAGTTTTCCCAGTCTGTCACTTGATTCTAGTTTAGAGTGCAACATTATTTTTCATCTTCATGAGTGTATGATCGAGTGCTCATGAAACAGTTTTTTAAGACTTCTTGGATGGAGTTTGGAAAGTCCTTCCACCTAATTTCATGCAGTGAAGGTTTGAATTTGAGGTCGGATAACTAATGAGTTGGAAACGATTTTAAAGAACGTTAAAAAAAATGTCTTTGCCTTTTCTTACTGCTGTATGACATGAAGGCTACAGAAGTCCAAAATGAATAAAATCCCAGATGCAGTTTATTGTGCATGATATGGAGAATATTTCTGCACTATAAACAAGCCCAAAATACACATACTTATTTTGGGACTCTTATTTTAAAATGACAGAGACCTGGCTACATTACAATGTTACAATGTTTCTGAATTTACCAAACTAAGCTTTTTATAGCCTACATACGTAAATACACACTCACCGAGTACTTTATTAGGAACACTGTACTAATGGTATAGTGGTACTAATGGGTATAGTGATTCTCATTCATACACCAATGGCGGCAGAACTGCTATGTAAGGTGCTAGTCTGCCATTGGGAGCAACTTGGGGTTCAGTGTCTTGCCCAAGAATACTTCGGCATGTGGAGTCGTGTGGGACGGGATTCGAACCACCAACCCTGGCCGACCCGCTCTACCAACTGAGCCACAGCCACCCCCACTATAGTATGGTGGTACTAATGGGTATGGTGGTACTAATGGGTATAGTGATACTAATGGGTATGGTGGTACTAACGGATATAGTGGTACTAATGAGTATGGTGGTACTAATGAGTATAGTGGTACTAATGGGTATGGTGGTACTAATGAGTATGGTGGTACTAATGAGTATAGTGGTACTAATGGGTATGGTGGTACTAACGGGTATAGTGATACTAATGGGTATGGTGGTACTAATGGGTATGGTGATACTAACGGGCATGTTGGTACTAACGGGTATAGTGATACTAATGAGTATGGTGGTACTAATGAGTATAGTGGTACTAATGGGTATGGTGGTACTAATGAGTATGATGGTACTAATGGGTATGGTGGTACTAACGGGTATAGTGATACTAATGAGTATGGTGGTACTAATGGGTATGGTGGTACTAACGGGTATGGTGGTACTAATGAGTATGGTGGTACTAATGAGTATAGTGGTACTAATGGGTATGGTGGTACTAATGAGTATGGTGGTACTAATGAGTATAGTGGTACTAATGGGTATGGTGGTACTAACAGGTATAGTGATACTAATGGGTATGGTGGTACTAATGGGTATGGTGGTACTAATGAGTATAGTGGTACTAATGGGTATGGTGGTACTAACGGATATAGTGGTACTAACGGATATAGTGGTACTAACGGGTATGGTGGTACTAACGGTTTTAGTGGTACTAACGGATATAGTGGTACTAATGGGTATGGTGGTACTAACGGATATAGTGGTACTATTGAGTATGGTGGTACTAATGGGTATGGTGGTACTAACAGATATAGTGGTACTAATGAGTATGGTGGTACTAATGAGTATAGTGGTACTAATGAGTATAGTGGTACTAATGGGTATGGTGGTACTAACGGATATAGTGGTACTAATGAGTATGGTGGTACTAATGACTATAGTGGTACTAATGGGTATGGTGGTACTAACGGATATAGTGGTACTAATGAGTATGGTGGTACTAATGAGTATAGTGGTACTAATGGGTATGGTGGTACTAATGGGTATAGTGGTACTAATGGGTGTATTGGTACTAATGGGTATAGTGGTACTAACGGATATAGTGGTACTAATGGGTATAATTATGGGTATATTGGTACTAATGGGTATAGTGGTAATTATGTGTATAGTGGTAATTATGGGTGTATTGGTACTAATGGGTATAGTGGTACTAATGAGTATAGTGGTACTAACGGGTATAGTGGTACTAATGGGTATAATTATGGGTATATTGGTACTAATGGGTATATTGGTACTAATGGGTATGGTGGTACTAATGGGTATAGTGGTAATTATGGGTATATTGGTACTAATGGGTATAGTGGTAATTATGGGTATATTGGTACTAATGGGTATGGTGGTACTAATGAGTATAGTGGTAATTATGGGTATATTGGTACTAATGGGTATAGTGGTAATTATGGGTATGGTGGTACTAATGGGTATAGTGGTACTAATGGATATAGTGGTACTAATGGGTATAATTATGGGTATATTGGTACTAATGGGTATAGTGATACTAATGGATATAGTGGTACTAATGGGTATAATGGTAATTATGGGTATAGTGGTGCTAATGAGTATAATGGTACTAATAGGTATAGTGGTAATTATGTCAGAGTCAGATGGGGTAACCTCCTCGTGGTCACTATAATGTGGTTCTCGCTCTCGGTGGGGCGTGTGGTGAGTTGTGCGTGGATGCTGCAGAGAATAGTGCAAAGCCTCCACACGCGCTACATCTCCATGGTAACGCGCTCAACAAGTCATGTTATAAGATGCGCGGATTGAAGGTCTCAGACGCGGAGGCAACTGAGATTCGTCCTCTGCTGAGGCTAGAAAAAAGATTTATAGTTCCAAAAATCAACTATCAGCACTGGCTAATCGGTAAATGGATATATCAGTCTACCTCTAGTATGAACCGCTGAAAATACTGCTAAACAAACTGAAATATATATTTGGGGAATATTTGAACCCAAATGAACCCTTATACCCAAATTTGGTAGTGTATAAATTCCTTAAAAATCCTCTGCCGCTTCAAGTTGAGCAGATATGAGATGGTGGAACGGGTGTCTCCGGAACTCTTCACAGCTGGCCAGAGTACAGTACACAGTCAGGCTCTCTTCCAAATACTGCTCATATAATCTGTGCATTCTCTCTGGGGTCAATAGAAAACACTTTCTCGATTTGTTTATGTTCAGGGTCAGCTATACTCTAGTGCTTCAGATATTAAACACTTTACTCTTCAATGGATTTATTGACTGAAAATACCCAGAGGTGTAATAGGAGGGGAGAAGCAGAAGGTGTGTTAATAAGAGGAATATGTCCCTGTCCTTCAGTTATTCAGGATTCAGTTTTTATAGTCTATTCATGTTTTTAGATGTCAAGCTGTCCTCTTGAACAGTGGTCAGATCTCATGGTGGTCCGGCCCTCTGATAAGCAAACGCTTGTGTAATAACACATGTATCACCATGGAAACCAAACAATACAACAACATTCTGTCCCGTCTGCCAAAAATGACCAATTTATTATTTTACCGTAACCATCTGAGACTATTTAAAGCGCTCATATCAGGAAATCAAGATTTCCCTGATTTGTTTGTAGATCATCGGCCTGATGATGAAAATGAACCTTTACTGTTCAAAAGGAGCATTTCATGAAAACGACTCATTCTGACATCGATATGGAGGTCTTAAAAACATACAGGAACAATAATGGACCGTTTAACCGAAGGGTCAGTGCACAAAATGGTCATCAAACTAAATTATGATGAATAATAATAAAATGACTATTAAGTGGACCATAGAAACAAACGTATATATGACCCCTTTAACAATCATTACTGACAGTAAGTGCGTTTACATGCATGTTCTTACGCTGATTATGCTTAAGAAGCCGACAACATGTGTGTGTGGTCATGTAAACGCATTCAAAGTGTGACGAGGAGGAGGGCGGGGCCGTGATTCATTGGTTCCGAAACCCGGGAAGGAGGAGGGATGTGTTGTTGAGTCCTCGCCACTGCCGTTCGCCGAAAGGAGCAGCCGCGGCCGTCCGCCGGGGGACAGAGCAGTCGCTGCCGGCCGCATGGACGCAGAGGAATGGCCGCTGTCCGCAAGGGGTGTAGGTGCTCCCTACCGGCCGCCAGAACGCCGAGGGGTGTTCCATCCGCCAGGGGTCTGAGGACTCGCTGCTGTCCACCCGAGGAGGAGCGGCTGTTGTCTGCCGGAAAGTGGAGGAGTGGTCAAATACCAGGCGATGGCATCTCTCTCCTCTCTTTCTCTCACTGTCGCTCCACCTCGCTCATTTCCTCTCCCCTTGTCTCCCTCCCAGGTCTGGAGAGTGGCAGGGAAAGCCTGCCGGAAGGGCACCGCCCCCCTTCGGAAAGTAGGGGAGGATGCATGCCATGCCAGGGGTTCCCCGGCATGGCAAAGGAGGGAGGAGCTTGATGAGGAGGAGGGCGGGGCAGGGCCATGAGTGCACACGACCGGCCTCCAATCGGGCTAATCAGCCGAGGAGAGGGATAAAACCGAGCCGGATGTGGCAGCTTGAGAAAGAGAGAGCCACATGCAGCTGCCGTGTGTGTTTTATGTTTGTGTTTTGTGTCTTTAAGTTTTCATTTAAATATTACTTTGATGCTTCGTCCTGTCCCGTCTGCTCCTTGCTCATCCTTTATATGGTTACAAATAGCTTTCCTTTATCTGTGTTGACTGAGAAATTTAGATTATTGCTACGATTTTGCATTGCATGTAAACACCTAACCGGCTTATCCAATATGTGCACGTGTTGTGTGCATCACGGTTTACGTGTTGGCGTCAAAAGAAGAGAACATGTCAATTATTCTCTAAATGAATCCAACTTTCAGTTCAGCTTTTAACGAGTTATCAACATTTGTTGTGCGTGTAAGAGGCTGGATGATTTTGGGTTGAGACAGCGGTGCTCTGTACCGACAGTGGGTGTTCTGTATGACTCATCCAGCAGCTGCTTCATCTCAACGCCCCGTAATCTCCCACATTTCCATCTGAGGCACAATCACAACTTCCTGCTCTTCCTTATGTGGACAGACTCACAGAGCGGAAACAACATGATGTTCCTTTGACTGACACGCTTCATGAAGAACACAAACCCGTCACACATTTTTACTCGTCACTGAACCCCTGCGCTCTTGTGGCAAACACATTTGTTTATGGTTTTTGAGGAGCACAATACTGTATGTTCTGGTTCGATCCCCACAGTCACCACCATTGTGTCCTTGAGTAAAACACTTAACTCCAGGTTGCTCCGGGGGGGATTGTCCCTGTAATAAGTGCTACTGTATAATACATTGGTACTCAGAAGGTTGCTGGTTTGATCCCCACAGTCACCACCATTGTGTCCTTGAGTAAGGCACTTAACTCCAGGTTGCTCCGGGGGGGATTGTCCCTGTAATAAGTGCTCTGTATAATACATTGGTACTCAGGAGGTCACTGGTTCGATCCCCACAGTCACCACCATTGTGTCCTTGAGTAAGACACTTAACTCCAGGTTGCTCCGGGGGGATTGTCCCTGTAATAAGTGCTCTGTATAATACATTGGTAATCAGAAGGTTGCTGGTTTGATCCCCACAGTCACCACCATTGTGTCCTTGAGTAAGACACTTAACTCCAGGTTGCTCCGGGGGGATTGTCCCTGTAATAAGTGCTCTGTATAATACATTGGTACTCAGGAGGTCACTGGTTCGATCCCCACAGTCACCACCATTGTGTCCTTGAGTAAGACACTTAACTCCAGGTTGCTCCGGGGGGATTGTCCCTGTAATAAGTGCTCTGTATAATACATTGGTAATCAGGAGGTTGCTGGTTTGATCCCCACAGTCACCACCATTGTGTCCTTGAGTAAGACACTTAACTCCAGGTTGCTCCGGGGGGATTGTCCCTGTAATAAGTGTACTGTATAATACATTGGTACTCAGGAGGTTGCTGGTTTGATCCCCACAGTCACCACCATTGTGTCCTTGAGTAAGGCACTTAACTCCAGGTTGCTCCGGGGGGATTGTCCCTGTAATAAGTGCTCTGTAAGTCGCTTTGGATAAAAGCAAATGTAAATGTAAATATCGGGGGTCGAGCGTGGTCACAATACTTGGAAAAGAGCTCTTGAAAGCAGACAAATGTTTGAAGAAACGTGCTGCTTTGGATGAAAGTGTTTTCAAACACACATTTTAAACAGTAACACTTTAAATGTAGCGCTCCGTAATCAGGAAAGAACAAATAAACAAACACTGGTTGTCATGACAACGACGACGCCTCTCTGATGCAGTCATTAACACACAAACAAACACTTAAAACCTGAACTGACCACTATAACATTATAAAGGCAAATGTGTTTTTTATTTATTATGCTGTGAAATTCACTATGAAACGTAACCAGAAAAATGCCGTTATGCAATAATGCAAGCATTGAAAAATCTTTAATTGCTCACAGATTAAACAAATCGCTCAAACAGAGCTGCTTTACAATTGGCCCATTAAAATAACGAACACACCGGCACAGTTTGTGATCATTATTCAGATGGTTAATGTGAAATACAGCTGTGAACATGCAGATTAATGAGTATTCTGAAGAAGATACAGATAAACAAAAGCAGATGGAAGATCAAACCAAACAGGACTTTAGATGCACATGAAATAAAGTCCTGTTGCTTTGCCTTTGAACTCAGTGAATCTCATCTCACGGCATCTGAACTGTTGCTGTTTACTGTGAAATCAAATGATTGTCTTCAATCACCTCCCAGAACTGTGTGAAACGCTCCAGACAGAAGAGATCTGAACGCAAACATCACAGCATTTAGAGTCACTCATTTCGGTGGTTTCAACCTCCATTTGCATTTCCATTTTGCTCCAGTTTCCCTGGAAGTGGCGATTTTGTTCTCTCAAACAAACGGGTCTCTTTTTTTATTCCCTTTTCTCCCAATTTGGAATGCCCAATTCCCACTATTATACTTAGTAGCTTCTCATGGTGGCGTGGTTACTCGCCTCAATCCGGGTGGTGGAGGACGAGTCTCAGTTGCCTCCGCGTCTGAGACCATCAATCGGTGCATCTTATCACGTGACTCGTTGTGCATGACACCGCGGAGACTCACAGCACGTGGAGGCTCATGCTACTCCACGATCCACACACAACTCACCACACGCCCCATTGAGAGAACCACTAATCACCACCACGAGGAGGTTACCCCGTGTGACTCTACACTCCCTAGCAACCGGGACAATTTGGTTGCTAAGGACACCTGACTGGAGTCACTCAGCACACTCTGGAGGGGTGATAGTCAGCACCAGTACTAACTGAGATACCCAGACCACTAACATGTTATCTTTAATGAAATCACAATCTCTTCCCTTAGATGATCGGCTAACAATCAAATAATAGATGCTGACTACTTCTGTTCATCAGTCTGTTGCTTGTGAATGTGCTGAACTACACCTGTGGATCCTCTGCACACTTCATACGTCCACTAAACATTAGTGATGGGTCGTTCATGAACGATTCGTCCATTTTGACCCAGAAGAACGAGGAGTCTCGGAGAGCGATTCGTCCATTTTGACCCAGAAGAACGAGGAGTCTCCGAGAGCGATTTGTCCATTTTGACCCAGAAGAACGAGGAGTCTCAGAGGGCGATTCGTCCATTTTGAACGAATCATTCACATGACCCAGAAGGACGAGGAGTCTCGGAGAGCAGTTCGTCCATTTTGACCCAGAAGGACGAGGAGTCTCGGAGAGCGGTTCGTCCATTTGACCCAGAAGGACGAGGAGTCTCGGAGAGCGGTTCGTCCATTTTGACCCAGAAGGACGAGGAGTCTCGGAGAGCGGTTCGTCCATTTTGACCCAGAAGGACGAGGAGTCTCGGAGAGCGGTTCGTCCATTTTGACCCAGAAGGACGAGGAGTCTCGGAGAGCGGTTCGTCCATTTTGACCCAGAAGGACGAGGAGTCTCGGAGAGCGGTTCGTCCATTTTGACCCAGAAGGACGAGGAGTCTCGAGAGCGATTCGATCCATTTTGACCCAGAAGGACGAGGAGTCTCGGAGAGCGGTTCGTCCATTTTGACCCAGAAGGACGAGGAGTCTCGGAGAGCGGTTCGTCCATTTTGACCCAGAAGGACGAGGAGTCTCGGAGAGCAGTTCGTCCATTTTGACCCAGAAGGACGAGGAGTCTCGGAGAGCGGTTCGTCCATTTTGAACGAATCTTTCACGTGACCCAGAAGAACCATGAGTCTCGGTTCGTCCATTTTGAACTAATTTCTCACGTGACCGAGAGGAACAAGGCGTCTCGGAGAGCGATTCGTCCATTTTGAACGAATCTTTCACGTGACCCAGAAGAACGAGAAGTCTCTGAGTGCGATTCGTCCATTTTGACCCAGAGGAACGAGAAGATTGCAGGTTGATCAACGGTCATTTTCAATTCAGTTGGTTTTTTGGTTACGTTTGGTAACTAATTGTTTTATGAATTCTGAAGTTCATTTTCTACTCAAAATGACTTGTACTAAATATAAATATTCGTTGATTGTGAGCGTCCTCTATCTAGTTCAGTGTGGTAAACTACAGTGTGGGTGGACTGGAGCATCAGGTAGGGCTACAGGTAACACTGGTATAGTATAAATATGCTGCTTTACGAACTTCATGTGTAACCGTAGAAGGATACAATTAATATACTCTCACAAAAGCACATGAACACTTTGCACAGCTGTAATTGTGAGTTCATTACAACATCCGACACACTTCATACGGGACAGAATGAGGTCAGATCTATCTTGTGAATATAAAGACTTTCCCACAGCTGGAGTTTGTGAACATAATCCAAACTGACCATCAGGAACAAGCCAAGAGCTGCTGGAAATGAAGCAACAGTTCCTCCTGCGGGTTTGGGACTTTGATTGGACTTCAGTCCTGTCCATGGGCGTAAAATAAGAATTCCTCTGCTCTCAGGCCGAACTCACGGGAGACTCGTTTAACAGATCTCTCGTCTGTATAGAGACCGTTCTGAGCGCCCAATTCACATTTTACTGTCACTTAAACATTTGAGTTTTTCCAGATCCCCCATTGAGCAATGATCCTGAATAAACTCACTAAACTCTTCTTTTAAGTCTCTCATTGGATGCACAAGAACAGAACATTGATCTACTTATTCAAACATGGCCAAATATCAAGAGTGGTTCAGTTCTGAAATGATTGTTTTGAGCATGTGAACTGTGTTCTCTTTGGCTCGTCGTGTTTTATTTACTTTGATATTAATGAGATTTCAACAGTATTATTCTTGTGTTCACAGCTGCGTCAACTAAACAAACACACTGAAGATATTCTGAGATAACACGTTAATGTAGCGTGTTTCTGAAGTCATCAGACTGTTGACCCATTTAAAATGAAATTTATATTTGAAAAGAATCTGTCGGACACTCACTAATGCAAAACAAACATGTTCTTATGGAGTATTTTTCTCTTATTTTCTAGTAAAAACATCTAAACATTGTAAAAGCAAGCAGATATACATGAGAAGCAGAATGGCATTATATTAAGTCTTGCTTTCAGTAAAATCATCTTGTTAGCACACCCAGTTCCAGTCCCAGTCCCGTATGGAGTGGGTAGAACAGGAGCGTCACAATGGTGCTAGATAGCTGTGCAATGTAGCGACTGATGCTAGAGGCTGTAGCCTTTAGCCTGCTTGTTAGCGCACCCACCTCCAATGCCGGAGACTCCGTTCGAGTCCCGTATGGAGCGGGATGAACAGGAGTGTCACAATGGTGCCGTGACCTGGATGGGAGTGAGGTTTGGGGGGGTGTGTG
>NC_068297.1:457711-467711 GCF_025860055.1 Xyrauchen texanus
TATTTATATAGTGTTTATAGTGTTTTTGTAGTGTTTATAGTGCGTTTTTATAGTGTTTATAGTGCGTTTATTTAGTATTTATATAGTGTTTATACAGTGTTTATTTATTGTTTATAGTGTTTTTGTAGTGTTTACAGTGCGTTTATTTCATGTTTATAGTATTTATATAGTGTTTATACAGTGTTTATTTATTGTGTATATAAGCGTTTTATAGTGTTTATAGTGCGTTTATTTAAGTGTTTATATAGTATGTATATAGTGTTTATATAGTGTTTTTGTAGTGTTTATAATGTTTATATAAGCGTTTTTATAGTGTTTATAGTGCGTTTATTTAGTATTTATATAGTGTTTATACAGTGTTTATTTATTGTTTATAGTGTTTTTGTAGTGTTTATAGTGTGTTTATAGTTCATTTATTTAGTGTTTATTTAGTGTTTATAGTATTTATATAGTGTTTATACAGTGTTTATTTATTGTTTATAGTGTTTTTGTAGTGTTTATAGTGTGTTTATAGTTCATTTATTTAGTGTTTATATAGTATTTATAGTGTTTATATAGTGTTTTTGTAGTGTTTATAATGTTTATATAGCGTTTTTATAGTGTTTGTAGTGCGTTTAATTAGTATTTATATAGTGTTTATACAGTGTTTATTTATTGCTTATAGTGTGTTTATAGTGCGTTTATTTAGTGTTTATAGTATTTATATAGTGTTTATACAGTGTTTATTTATTGTTTATAGTGTTTTTGTAGTGTTTATAGTGTGTTTATAGTGCATTTATTTAGTGTTTATATAGTATTTATATTGTTTATATAGTGTTTTTGTAGTGTTTATAATGTTTATATAGCGTTTTTATAGTGTTTATAGTGCGTTTATTTAGTATTTATATAGTGTTTATACAGTTTTTCTTTATTGTTTATAGTGTTTTTGTAGTGTTTATAGTGCGTTTATTTAGTATTTATATAGTGTTTATATAGTTTCTTTATTGTTTATAGTGTTTTTGTAGTGTTTATAGTGTGTTTATAGTCCATTTATTTAGTGTTTATTTAGTGTTTATAGTATTTATATAGTGTTTATACAGTGTTTCTTTATTGTTTATAGTGTTTTTGTAGTGTTTATAGTGTGTTTATAGTGCGTTTATTTAGTGTTTATAGTATTTATATAGTGTTTATACAGTATTTATTGTTTATAGTGTTTTTGTAGTGTTTACAATGTTTATATAGTGTTTATATAGTGTTTATTTAGTTTATATAAACATACAAAAACACTATAAACACTAAATACACACTATAAACACCACAAAACACCATAAAAACACTATATAAATGCCACAAAAACACTATATAGTGTTTATATAGTGTGTTTATTTAGTGTTTATAGTGTTTTTGTGGCGTTTATAGTGTGTTTATAGTGTGTTTATTTAGTGTTTATAGTGTTTTTGTGGCGTTTATAGTGTGTTTATAGTGTGTTTATTTAGTGTTTATAGTGTTTTTGTGGCGTTTATATAGTGTTTATAGTGTGTTTATTTAGTTTTTATAGTGTGTTTTATATAGTGTTATAGTTATGGTGTTTATATAGTGTTTATTTAGTGTTTATATAGTATTTATATAGTGTTTATAGTGTTTATATAGTATTTATAGTGTGTTTGTAGTGTTTATAGAAACACACAGACCCCTTCGCTGTGTTGCCATGTGGAATAGAGTGCAGAAATATGAAATTAATTATTGAATGTGAATCCATCCTGTGCAAAGGGGATGATAAAATCCCTCTCGTGCAGATCGGTGTTAGCCACAAATATGCACATGTGACATAACACACGCAGAAATAATCTGCAGCAAATGTGCATCACAGCAAACGGACACTTTAAACTCCGGTCAAGTCTACGGGACAGTATCAGTCCAATCAGAACTGGAGAACTCAAAGTAGAACCCGACGAGTGGAATGTAGACACATGAAGGAGATTACAGTCAAAAACAGTCTTGGTTGCTTAAAGAGACACCAGATACTGTGAGAAAATACATTTATTACAGTTCATGGACATGTTCAAAGATACACTTCAAGAGACTTCATAGCTCTGTTCCAAACCCTCGCTGTCTTGCTGACTACATAGGCAGCGACCTTCTAAAGCAGTACATGGAACCTCAGAACTGAACATTGTTTAGTGCTCTTCATAGGCAGCACATCTGTGTGTCATACAACAAGTGCTTGTCACATGTAGTGCATGAGACTCGACTTACAATTGATCCCAATAGAGTCTGACATTAGCATGTTGCTAAGCTAACAACGCAATAATCTGATTAGGACTCGGACAACACTGGTCACGCCATTGATTCAAAAGAACCGAATCTTAAGAGTCATTCATTTGGGAATCGGACAACACTGGTCACACCATTGATTCAAAAGAACCGAATCAAAAGAGTCATTCATTTGGGAATTGGATAACACTGGTCACGTCATAGATTCAAAAGAACCGAATCAAAAGAGTCATTCATTTGGGAATTGGATAACACTGGTCACGTCGTAGATTCAAAAGAACCGAATCAAAAGAGTCATTCATTTGGGAATTGGATAACACCGGTCACGCCATTGATTCAAAAGAACCGAATCGTAAGAGTCATTCATTTGGGAATTGGATAACACTGGTCACGCCATTGATTCAAAAGAACTGAATCGTAAGAGTCATTCATTTGGGAATTGGATAACACTGGTCACATCATTGATTCAAAAGAACTGAATCGTAAGAGTCATTCATTTGGGAATCGGACTACACTAGTTACATCATAGATTCAATCATAAGAGTCATTCATTTGGGAATCAGACTACACTGGTCACGTCATAGATTCAAAAGAACCGAATCATAAGAGTCATTCATTTGGGAATCAGACTACACTGGTCACGTCATAGATTCAAAAGAACCGAATCATAAGAGTCATTCATTTGGGAATCAGACTACACTGGTCACGTCATAGATTCAAAAGAACCAAATCATAAGAGTCATTCATTTGGGAATCGGACTACACTGGTTACGTCATAGATTCAAAAGAACAGAATCGTAAGAGTCATTCATTTGGGAATCAGACTACACTGGTCACGTCATAGATTCAAAAGAACCGAATCATAAGAGTCATTCATTTGGGAATCGGACTACACTGGTTACATCATAGATTCAAAAGAACTGAATCGTAAGAGTCATTCATTTGGGAATAGGACAACGTCATAGATTCAAAAGAACCGAATTGTAAGAGTCATTCATTTGGGAATCAGACAACACTGGTCACGCCGTAGATTCAAAAGAACCGAATTGTAAAAGTCATTCATTTGGGAATCAGACAACACTGGTTACATCATAGATTCAAAAGAGTCATTCATTTGGGAATCAGACAACACTGGTCACGCCATTGATTCAAAAGAACCGAATCATAAGAGTCATTCATTTGGGAATCGGACAACACTGGTCACGCCATTGATTCAAAAGAACTGAATCGTAAGAGTCATTCATTTGGGAATCGGACAACACTGGTCACGCCATTGATTCAAAAGAACCGAATCGTAAGAGTCATTCATTTGGGAATCGGACAACACTGGTCACGTCATAGATTCAAAAGACCCGAATCGTAAGAGTCATTCATTTGGGAATCGGACAACACTGGTTACATTAATGATGTTTTAAACTAGGTTTTGGAACAGAGCGAATCATTTGCCAAATTAAAAGTAGAGTTAACGTTCAATAATTCAATGATTTTTATTCAGTTCAAACAAATGAAGACACATATCAAGATTCTTCCTTAATGAAACGTTTAAGAGGAACTCATGTTTGTGAAAATCCCGTCTCCTGTGATTAAGAGTTGGATCAGAGTCAACAGTGTAAATCTGTCTGGAGGGAGTTTGAAGAATCGACTTCATGTCCAACTCAAAACACATGCGCTCCCGTCAGATCTTTGAACACTGTTCATTTGTTTGTTTGATTGATCTTCACTGCCAGGCGTCCGCTCCATGAACCTCCTTCACCAGTGTGATCTGATCAATCACGTTACCGTACTGCACACAGAGTCACACTTACAGTCACACTGACTGCACACCTGGTCATCAGACACCTGCTCCAGGTACATCCAATACAACATGGAATGAATAATGAACTATTACTATTGTGAGCTTGATGAAGGACTTAGGAAAGACACATATATGTAAATCCAGTGTTTTTGGGTGTTGGCACGTTCTATTTAAAGAGTGTCTGAAATCTGAGGACTTCACATTAACTGAACCTCAAAGATGTGTTTGACTTTCTTTCTGCTGCAGAACACAAAATAAGATGTTTAGAAGAATATTTCAGCTCTGTAGGTCCATACAATACAAGTGAATGGTGACCAGAACTTTGAAGCTCCAAAAAGCACATAAATGCAGCATAAAAGTAACTCAAACGACTCCAGTGGTTTAATCCATGTCTTCAGAAGTGATATGATAGGTGTGGGTGAGAAACAGATCAATATTTAAGTAGTTTTCTACTATAAATCTACACTTTCACTTTCACATAAGACTCCAGTGGTTTAATCCATGTCTTCAGAAGAGATATGATAGGTGTGGGTGAGAAACAGATCAATATTTAAGTCATTTTCTACTATAAATCTACACTTTCACTTTCACATAAGACTCCAGTGGTTTAATCCATGTCTTCAGAAGTGATATGATAGGTGTGGGTGAGAAATAGATCAATATTTAAGTCATTTTCTACTATAAATCTACACTTTCACTTTCACATAAGACTCCAGTGGTTTAATCCATGTCTTCAGAAGTGATATGATAGGTGTGGGTGAGAAATAGATCAATATTTAAGTCAGTTTTCTACTATAAATCTACACTTTCACTTTCACATAAGACTCCAGTGGTTTAATCCATGTCTTCAGAAGTGATATGATAGGTGTGGGTGACAAACAGATCAATATTTAAGTCATTTTCTACTATAAATCTACACTTTCACTTTCACATATGACTCCAGTGGTTTAATCCATGTCTTCAGAAGTGATATGATAGGTGTGAGTGAGAAACAGATCAATATTTAAGTCATTTTCTACTATAAATCTACACTTTCACTTTCACATAAGACTCCAATGGTTTAATCCATGTCTTCAGAAGTGATATGATAGGTGTGAGTGAGAAACAGATCAATATTTAAGTCATTTTATACTATAAATCTACACTTTCACTTTCACATAAGACTCCAGTGGTTTAATCCATGTCTTCAGAAGTGATATGATAGGTGTGGGTGAGAAACAGATCAATATTTAGGTAATTTTCTACAATAAATCTACACTTTCACTTTCACATAAGACTCCAGTGGTTTAATCCATGTCTTCAGAAGTGATATGATAGGTGTGGGTGAGAAACAGATCAATATTTAAGTCATTTTCTACTATAAATCTCCACTTTCACATAAGACTCCAGTGGTTTAATCCATGTCTTCAGAAGTGATATGATAGGTGTGGGTGAGAAACAGATCAATATTTAAGTCATTTTCTACTATAAATCTACACTTTCACTTTCACATAAGACTCCAGTGGTTTAATCCATGTCATCAGAAGAGATATGATAGGTGTGGGTGAGAAACAGATCAATATTTAAGTCATTTTCTACTATAAATCTACACTTTCACTTTCACATAAGACTCCAGTGGTTTAATCCATGTCTTCAGAAGTGATATGATAGGTGTGAGTGAGAAACAGATCAATATTTAAGTAGCTTTTCTACTATAAATCTACATTTGTCACTATCGAAGACTCCAGTGGTATTAATCCATGAGTCTTATAAGAAAGTGAAAGTGATAGATTGTGTAGTGTACAAACAGATCAAATATTTAAGTCTGATTTTCTCACTCATAAATCTATCACTTATCACTTCTACATATGACTCTAGTGGATTAAACCACTGGAGTCTTACATGAAAGTGAAAGTGATAGATTTATAGTGATGAAACATGACTTAAATATTGAGTCATGTTTCTCACCATACACCTATCATATCACTTCTGAAGACATGGATTAAACCACTGGAGTCTTATGTGAAAGTGAAAGTGTAGATTTATAGTAGAAAATGACTTAAATATTGATCTGTTTCTCACCCACACCTATCATATCACTTCACATGAAGACTAGTGGATTAATCCATGTCTTAGAAGTGATCTGATATGTGATAAGTGAGAAACAGATCAATATTTATAGTGATTAATTTTACTATAAATACTTACATTTGTGATCTCAGTCCACACCTATCATATGGCACTTCTGCAAGACATGTGATTAAACCACAGAGAGTCTTATGTGAAAGTGAAAGTATAGATTTATAGTAGAAAAATGACTTTAAATATTGATCTGTTTCTCACCCACACCTATCATATCACTTCTGAAGACATGGATTAAACCACTGGAGTCTTATGTGAAAGTGAAAGTGTAGATTTATAGTAGAAAATGACTTAAATATTGATCTGTTTCTCACCCACACCTATTATATCACTTCTGAAGACATGGATTAAACCACTGGAGTCTTATGAGTTACTTTTATGCTGCATTTATGTGCTTTTTGGAGCTTCAAATTTATGGTCACCATTCACTTGTGTTGTATGGACCTACAGAGCTGAAATATTCTTCTAAAAATCTTCTTTTGTGTTCTGCAGAAGAAAGAAAGTCATACACATCTGGGATATCAGTCATGCTAATATAGATGGTCATCGGACGCACCCCCAGCAAAGACATTTCACCAATCTCATTTTCATCCCTGTGTGCTGAGCATGAGTTGTGCAGTGAATGCACATGTCTGTACTCCCCTCTAGAGGTGAACAGTGACACTGCACACGTGAACATCATATAATCCCTGCAGTGATGTCAGCACACAGATGACACATCAATGCTTGTTATTTTGTTACATTTCTCATGTTGTGCTGAACGTCGGTTTGTAATGTTTACGTTCTACCTATAATGTATTCATGTGTTTGTGGAACATTGTTTCCTCAAGCTGACATACTACAGCGTTAGTTAGTATGTTGAATCATAATTATGTTGGTCAAAATACTCTTATTCTACAAAGTTTGTTTAGGCTTTTTTTAAATCCCAAAATAAAAAACAAACAAACAAAAAAAGTGATGCCGGTAACTTCTAGAGCTTTCATGCTACATCCACCGATCTCGGCACAGACCTTCAGAATGTTCTGGAATAGTGTGCTGTGTCTTTTTAAACGCGTCAGACTTACAGATTAAACAGCAGATAATCTTAAAAATTTACATTTTACATTTATGCATGTGGCAGATGCTTTTATCCAAAGTGACTTACAGTGCACTTATTACAGGGACAATCCCCGGAGCAACCTGGAGTTAAGTGTCTTACTCAAGGACACAATGGTGGTGACTGTGGGGATCGAACCAGCAACCTTCTGAGTACCAATGTATTATACAGTGCACTTATTACAGGGACAATCCCCGGAGCAACCTGGAGTTAAGTGTCTTACTCAAGGACACAATGGTGGTGACTGTGGGGATCAAACCAGCAACCTTCTGAGTACCAATGTATTATACAGAGCACTTATTACAGGGACAATCCCCCCGGAGCAACCTGGAGTTAAGTGTCTTACTCAAGGACACAATGGTGGTGACTGTGGGGATCGAACCAGCAACCTTCTGAGTACCAATGTATTATACAGTGCACTTATTACAGGGACAATCCCCCCGGAGCAACCTGGAGTTAAGTGTCTTACTCAAGGACACAATGGTGGTGACTGTGGGGATCGAACCAGCAACCTCCTGATTACCAGTTATGTGCTTTAGCCCACTACGCCACCACCACTCCATTGAATCCCATAGACTTACATTAACGGAATGTTCAAATGAGCCAATGTAAATGTAAACAAACCCACAAAAGTAGTTTTAGTTTCTGTCTGACTTGCACTTGACAAGTAAATATTGACCAGGCGAGGTTTATGTTTATTCAGTTGCCATGACAACTAGGTTTGTGCATACGCGCCTTCCAAGGACTTCTGAGAACAGAGCGCGAAATTGCGATGCTAGCAGTGTTTGAGACCTGCTACCAAGTGTGCCGCACAAGCCCTCAAAAGTGAAGCCAAAACGTCTCGATCGCACCCGGTGGCTGGTCCTAGTATAGGTCATAAGCCCCGCCTCCCCATGTTATTCAACGGGACGTGAGACCAACTAAACAATTAAATTACACTTCACATATCTTTTTTCCAGAGATAGTTTCTGTCATTTACTGTCGTTTCTATCACGTTGAGCGTGTGTATATATGTGTATGTGTGTTTGTGTGTGTGTGTGCATGTATATGTGTGTGTGTGCGTGTATATGTGTGTGTGTGTGTATATGTGTGTGTGTGTGAGTTTGTGTGTGTATGTGTGTGTGTGTGTGTATATGTGTCTCACACACATATACACACACACATATGCTGCACACACACTATACACACACACATATACATGCACACACACACACACACACACATATACACACACATATATATACACACACACACATATACACACACATATATACACACACATATACACACACATATATACACACACACATAGACACACACACATATACATGCACACATATATATACACACACACACATATACACACACACATATATACACACACATATATACACACACACATAGACACACACACATATACACACACACATATATACACACACATATACACACACACACATATACACACACACATAGACACACACATATACATGCACACACACACACACACACACATATACACACACACATATATATACACACACACACATATACACACACACATACTCACAGCGTGCTCACACACATATACACACACATATACACCCACACGCGCACACACACACTCGCACGCGCACACTCACGCGCGCGCACACGCACACACACATACTCACACGCGTGCGCACACACATGTGCATACTCACACATATAGACTCAGCTAAAGGATTATTAGGAACACATACTAATACTGTGTTTGACCCCCTTTCGCCTTCAGAACTGCCTTAATTCTACGTGGCATTGATTCAACAAGGTGCTGAAAGCATTCTTTAGAAATGTTGGCCCATATTGATAGGATAGCATCTTGCAGTTGATGGAGATTTGTGGGATGCACATCCAGGGCACGAAGCTCCCGTTCCACCACATCCCAAAGATGCTCTATTGGGTTGAGATCTGGTGACTGTGGGGGCCATTTTAGTACAGTGAACTCATTGTCATGTTCAAGAAACCAATTTGAAATGATTCGAGCTTTGTGACATGGTGCATTATCCTGCTGGAAGTAGCCATCAGAGGATGGGTACATGGTGGCCATAAAGGGATGGACATGGTCAGAAACAATGCTCAGGTAGGCCGTGGCATTTAAACGATGCCCAATTGGCACTAAGGGGCCTAAAGTGTGCCAAGAAAAACATCCCCCACACCATTACACCACCACCACCAGCCTGCACAGTGGTAACAAGGCATGATGGATCCATGTTCTCATTCTGTTTACGCCAAATTCTGACTCGACCATCTGAATGTCTCAACAGAAATCGAGACCCATCAGACCAGGCAACATTTTTCCAGTCTTCAACTGTCCAATTTTGGTGAGCTCTTGCAAATTGTAGCCTCTTTTTCCTATTTGTAGTGGAGATGAGTGGTACCCGGTGGAGTCTTCTGCTGTTGTAGCCCATCCGCCTCAAGGTTGTGCGTGTTGTGGCTTCACAAATGCTTTGCTGCATACCTCGGTTGTAACGAGTGGTTATTTCAGGCAAAGTTGCTCTTCTATCAGCTTGAATCAGTCGGCCCATTCTCCTCTGACCTCTAGCATCAACAAGGCATTTTCGCCCACAGGACTGCCGCATACTGGATGTTTTCCCTTTTCACACCATTCGTTGTAAACCCTAGAAATGGTTGTGCGTGAAAATCCCAGTAACTGAGCAGATTGTGAAATACTCAGACCGGCCCGTCTGGCACCA
>NC_068297.1:480211-482711 GCF_025860055.1 Xyrauchen texanus
GGCTTTCTATGCCATTAAAAAATCTATCCAATTTGAAATACCAATCAGAATCTGGCTCAAAATATTCCAGTCAGTCATTGAACCTATTGCACTATATGGCAGTGAAGTTTGGGGTCCTCTCCTAAATCACCAATTTGACAAATGGGACAAAAATCCGATTGAAGCCCTGCATACAGAGTTTTGTAAAAGCATTCTTCGGGTACAGAGAAACACACCTAATAATGCATGCAGGGCAGAATTAGGCCAATACCCTCTATTAATCCACATTGAGAAACGAGCCATCAAATTTTGGAAACATCTAAAACTGAGTGACCCCAACTCTTATCATTATAAAGCCCTTAAAAACCATGAAGTGAACGCTGAGAAGAGTCCCATCATCCAGCTGGTCCTGAGGCTCCACACACAGACTAACACGACTAACAATAATCAGCCTCAGGACACGGACACCCTCATCCACACAATCTGGCCCAACCAAATGATAAAAGCACAAAAAGAAAAGTACCGAACTTATTGGAATGAAACAACACAAAAACAAAGTAAACTACAATGTTATTTGACCCTAAACAGAGACTACACGACAGCAGAATACCTGAGTACAGTCAGAGACCACAAACTGAGGAAACACATGACGAGGTACAGACTGAGCGACCACAGCCTGATGATAGAGAAGGGCAGATACAGACAGAGCTGGATGCCCAGAGAGGGCAGGTTATGCCCGTACTGTAACCAAGGACAAATAGAAACAGAGCTGCACTTCTAAACCACCTGCCCTAATTATAATGACATTCGAAAACACTTCTTTCCCAAATTTGAAATGATTTGTCCCAACTTCAATAAGAATGATGCACAAGCTCAATATTTACTTGGTGAACAAAGAGACTGCATTTCACTAGCAGCAAAATACATCAATTCCTGCCACAAAAAGAGGGAAGAGTCGACCAAACAGTGATGCGCCCATTTACACACACACACACACACACACACACACACACACACACACACACACACACACACACACACACACAATACACCCACACTACACACACGCTCACACACACACAAATACACACACACACACACACACACACACACACACACACGCTCACTCACTCACACACCACTGAAAGTATACACACTGTTAATTATTATTATATATATATATTATTATTATTATTATTTTTATTTACACACTTGTTCAATACAGAATTTGTTCTACTGTTAATTTTCATGCTCATATAAATGCTTTGGCAATACAATGTATAATTTGTCATGCCAATAAAGCTCATTTGAATTTGAATTTGAATTTGAATGAGTGTGTGTGAGAGAGAGAGAGTGAATGAGTGTGTGTGAGAGAGAGAGAGAGTGAATGAGTGTGTGTGTGAGAGAGAGAGTGAATGAGTGTGTGTGAGAGAGAGAGAGTGAATGAGTGTGTGTGAGAGAGAGAGAGTGAATGAGTGTGTGTGAGAGAGAGAGAGTGAATGAGTGTGTGTGAGAGAGAGAGAGTGAATGAGTGTGTGTGTGAGAGAGAGAGTGAATGAGTGTGTGTGAGAGAGAGAGAGTGAATGAGTGTGTGTGAGAGAGAGAGAGTGAATGAGTGTGTGTGAGAGAGAGAGTGAATGAGTGTGTGTGAGAGAGAGAGAGAGTGAATGAGTGTGTGTGAGAGAGAGAGAGTGAATGAGTGTGTGTGAGAGAGAGAGAGTGAATGAGTGTGTGTGAGAGAGAGAGAGTGAATGAGTGTGTGTGAGAGAGAGAGAGTGAATGAGTGTGTGTGAGAGAGAGTGTGTTTGTGTGTGAATTGCCAGGAAATTGCTCTTTGTGAGTTTAATTTTTTTTAAATGATAAAAAAAAAAATCTTCTGGAGTATTTGACTGGAAAAGTCTGTTTCACTGGTGGAGTCGGGACCTCTGGTGTCTTCAGAGAAAGTGTTGCTCAGTAGTTCATTATAATTGTAATGCTGAAGTGTGATTGGCTCATGATCAGCTCATGAATATTCAGTGTTGCAACAGAGTCAAAGGCTGAAATGAATCAGATAAAAGAATGAACAGGAACGTACAGTATTTAGAGTCACTGTTACAGATAAACGTCTTTAACCCTTCGTGTGACGGGGCTGAAGTCCAGCTGATAGTGGCGCAGTGGACTCTGGGTTACGGGTGGCGGTGTGTCTCTCTCAGTGTTCAACAGGAGCGTCAGATCGTCAGTCAGACAGACATCGGCCAGAACCGTAAGACCCCTCATTTCATTACCTTTATGACTGAAGATAATTGATCTACTTCTGAAGTAAGTCATGATGTGAACTCGTTTCATTGATTGTCTCTCTGCCGCAGCGACACACTGATACAGGATGGTGAAGTTGTGGCTTTCTCTCTTTCTGTTGGCGGGAGTCCAGACCGACCCGTCACCTGCCAAAAACATCCACCTGCTCGCTGCAGACGAACACAAACTCATCTTAAACCTCGGACAGAAAGGTCTGATCACGCTTGATCCTGTGTCACGTGTGTGT
>NC_068297.1:490211-555211 GCF_025860055.1 Xyrauchen texanus
ACCTTTAATGACGGACGCTTCGTTTGATTGTGTTTGTCTCAGATATCAGTTGAAATCATTTAGATTTATTCACATTGGACCCAAACATTATGGAAATACAAGGAATTAAAGGAATATTCCAGTTCATCAAGAGTGAATCTCAATCAGCAACATTTGTGTCATAATGTTGATCAGCACAATAATTAATTTCATCTGGTTCCTCCTTTAATAAAGCACAAATGTGTGTTCCAGTGACACACTTATAATGGAAGTCAATGGGGCAATTATTGGATGTTTAAAGGCAGAAATGTGACGCTTATAATTTTATAAAAGCACTTACATTAATTCTGCTGTTAAAACTTGTGGATTAATTGAGCTGTAAAGTTGTTTAAATCATCAGTTAATGGTTGTCATTGTGTCGTCATGGCAACAGAGTTGTATAATTGTCTATATCTTCACACAGATGTGATTAATAAGTGATTTAATGACAGTAAAATCATGTTCACACACATATTGTTCATGTCTTGTGTTTATACTTGTGAAACAGTGTTTTAATGTTTACAGATTAAACCCCATTGACTTGCATTATAAGTGTGTCACACATTTGTGCTTTATTAAAATGAATTAATTCAACATTATACCACAAATAGGGCTGGGAAATATGTCTTAAAAAAATTATATCTCGATGTTTTTCCGCCTATATTCGATGTATATTTACTTCGACTTCATCTGGGGCTTTTATTTTGACACCGAAAGTGCTGTCGTGTTTACTTCATCTTCATCTGGGGCTTTTATTTTGACACCGAAAGTGCTGTCGTATTTACTTCGACTTCATCTGGGGCTTTTATTTTGACACTGAAAGTGTTGTCGTATTTACTTCGGCTTCATCTGGGGCTTTTATTTTGACACCGAAAGTGCTGTCGTATTTACTTCATCTTCATCTGGGGCTTTTATTTTGACACTGAAAGTGCTGTCATATTTACTTCGACTTCATCTGGGGCTTTTATTTTGACACTGAAAGTGCTGTCATATTTACTTCGACTTCATCTGGGGCTTTTATTTTGACACCGAAAGTGTTGTCATATTTATTTCGACTTCATCTGGGCTTTTATTTTGACACGAAAGTGCTGTCGTATTTAATTCATCTTCATCTGGGGCTTTTATTTTGACCTCGAAAGTGCTGTTGTATTTACTTCATCTTCATCTGGGGCTTTTATTTTGTCGTATTTACTTCATCTTCATCTGGGGCTTTTATTTTGACACCGAAAGTGCTGTCGTATTTAATTCATCTTCATCTGGGGCTTTTATTTTGACCTCGAAAGTGCTATTGTATTTACTTCATCTTCATCTGGGGCTTTTATTTTGTCGTATTTCATCTTCATCTGGGGCTTTTATTTTGTCGTATTTACTTCATCGTCATCTGGGGCTTTTATTTTGTCGTATTTACTTCAACTTCATCTGGGGCTTTTATTTTGACACCGAAAAGGCAATGTGCCATGTTCCGCATTTCCTGAAACACTGTAAGCTCCTCCTTTTCTGTTGTTAAGTGCCGTGTTTGTAGATTTGTATAATAACTACATCGTCAGCATAATTATCTTGATTATATAATTAATATTCAATATATCGCCCAGCCCTAGCCACAAATGCTGTCGATTGAGCTTGTATTGAACCTGGAATTGTCCTGTAGAGGGTTTTCAATATTAAAGACGCAGTTAAAATGGTTTGGGAACGCAATTATCTGTCCCGTGTTGACATCCACCTGAAATAGATTTCTATAGCCTAGCCCCTGAGCAGGAGTGTTTTTGGTCCATTTTCCCGAAAGAGAAAAACGAAACACTACAAAATAGTTAAACTAACAGAAAGCCACAAAAATCCAATTTGATCTTTAAAGATTTTTAAAGATTCTGATGTGAGAAATCTCAGTTTTAGTGTGCTGTATTTAAATAACATAAGACTTCATAAAATCCACTGTCGTCAAGAAACCCTAGAGAAGGTACGACTACAGTTCCTTCCCTATTTAAGTTTGGACATTTGGGGCACAGACGTTGAGAACAGTCCCTCATAGATCTTTCTGTGTGCCATAGGTTTCACTCTCAGGTTAACTTGTTGCTCGCCGCAGGGTTTTGTCCACACCAGTAGAGTTTCTCCTCAACCCTCCTCTTCTTCCACTGGCACAACAGCAGCATGCGGAAGGTCTTTTGAAAGGTTTTGTTACAGAGAGCGTAACACATGGGGTTAACGGTGCTGTTGACGTAACACAGCCAGTACCCCAGATGCCAGAGCGACAGCGGGATGCAATCGGAGCAGAAGGTGGAGATGAGCACCATGATGTTGTAGGGCGTCCACGTGAGGATGAAGGCCAGCAGGATGGCGCTCAGAGTCTGGGCGGCCTTCCTCTCTTTGATCAAGACCATCCTCTTCCTCTTGGTCATCTGGCTCTTCAGTGTGGCATCTATAGGCTTTGAGGATGAAGATGAGGAAGGGGCGTTCACAGACTCGGCGGACGAGATGGACGAGGTGGCGCTTTAGCGTCGCCGTTGGTGTCCTGCTGTTGACCGTTGTCCTTCGACGCCGGCTTGAACTTGTACGAGACACATTTCTTGCTCTTCGGGAAGAAGTTTTCCTCATCGTAGCTGCTGGAGCGTCCATTCTCACAGGACGGTGCAGCTTTATCTTCTGGATGTCTGTAAGACGCTTGGAAAACACCTGGAGAAATGGAGCGCTCCTCGTCTTCAGAGGAGGCGTAGCTGTTGAAGTTGGCGAGATGATCCGTTTTGGACCACTCGTCGTGGGACAATGTGGTGGATTTGGGCGCGCTACTGCGGTTTGAAGAGGACCAGGACGTTTGGTTTCTCTCTCTTAAGGTGCCGCTCAGTTGTTTACAGTTGAAACATGATCTGATGATGGTTTTTTGAGCCTGAACGTTGCTGCTAGAGTTTGGTGAAGAGTTGGTGCCCTGAAGTTCGGCCAGGTCTTTAGTGCGTCTCTCCGTCTCTTTGTATATCCGGCAGTATAGAATGGTCATTACAGAGACAGGAATGTAGAAAGCCGCTATCGCTGTTCCGAAGGTGATCACTGGCTCGGAGAAGAACTGGATCTGACATTGCCTGTCAGGGACCGTCCGTTTACCGACAAAATACTGCCAGCACAGGATTGGCGGCGCCCACAGGATGAAGGACACCAGCCAAGCAAGACCGATCATGATGCCTGCTCGCCTCGGCGTTCGTTTGGCTCGATACGTCAGCGGTCTCGTAATGGAGAAGTATCGGTCGAAACTGATGACTAGTAAGTTCATCACAGAGGCGTTACTGGCCACGTAATCCATAGCTAACCACAGATCACACGCCAGACTACCGAGAGACCAGTAACCCATCAGTATGTACGAGGTGTATAGGTTCATGGAGAAGACACCGATGATGAGGTCAGCGAATGCCAGACTCAACAGATAGTAGTTGTTCACAGTCTTCAGCTGACTGTTCACTTTGAAGGACAACATCACTAGAATGTTCCCGATAATCGTGATGAGGCTGACGATGGCGGAGACCGTCGCTATGGTGACCACTTCCCACAGACTGAGTGTGACGCGGTGGATGTCTGAGATGTTGCCGCCTATGGTGATGTTTTCTCCAGCCATAATTTATGATTCTCCGGTGAGTTCGAGAGTTTGATTCACACTGCGCTCAGTACTGACATCTCCTGTAGGAAACACAAAGGCAGTCCTGATTAGGAATGTTTGTAACCAAAGGTACAATTACCCCCAAAAATACTCCCAGTAAGCACTGTTTTTGGAGTATAATAAAGAGTATTTTATAATGTACAGTTTGTCCAAACATAACTCAAATGCAACTCATGTGCAAAAAGCATAAATAAAAGTTTGGGATAAACAAGCACTACACCATTTCGTAGGCTACTGTCGACATGTTCGACTGGAAGATTTATTCTTAGCAAAAGACACTTATTCTTGAGATTTGCCGGTTTGGATATCTTCTTTTTCACTTCTTAAAGGAATATTCCGGGATCAATACAAGTTCAGCACAATCAACAGCATTTGTGGCATAATCCTGATCACCACAAAAAAAATGTCGACTTGTTCCTCCTTCCCTTTTCAACAGTATGACACAAATGCTGCCGATCTTAACTTGTTTTGATCCCGGAATATTGCTTTAATCAGTAACTTTGTCTCGGCTCCTGTAAAAATATCTAAACATTCTTAAAATAAGGTGGATTGGGCATCTGGTAAGGATGCCCCCTGGGGCCTCCCTTGGGAGGCGTTTCAGGCACGTCCAGTTGCCCGTAGTGTTAAGGAAACCCAGACTCGAAGATGGTGTTTGAACCCAAAGGCAGGTATTTATTGAAAACACACAAATAGAGAAACAGGTGAGTATCTAACATAAAGAGTCGAGCTGGTGTGATGAACAGAAACCTGATGACAGTTCATATCGATGCAGGGAGTGATTATCCTTGAAGAGCCACACACACAATTTGAAGGAGACGTTGGAGAGGAAACTTGGAGAATTACGGGAGAACAGGTAAGTCAGTCTGTATTCCATGGGAGACCAGACATTGATTGAGGAGTGAGTGGGGCTTATATATTGTGCAGCTGATTGGTGGGGAGATGGAAGGCAGGTGCAGGTGATATTAGTATTCGGAAGGTTGTGTTTGTGGCGGGAAAGTCAGGTGAATCTGTGATTATCCCCCTCCGACCGGAGTGACATACCTCCCGATGCCGAGGATCTGGACGATTTGGGTGAGTGTCGTGGAAGTTGGTGAGTAGGGTCAGGTCCAGGATGTTGTCTTGAGGTATCAATGATCTTTCTTTAGGATCGTAGCCTTCCCAATCCAGAAGGTACTCAAGATGACCCCTGCGGCGCCGGAAGACCAAGATGTCTTTGACTGCGTACACAGGTCCATCTTCCAGTATTAGCGGCAGGGGGGGTTGTCAACCAGACCAAGTTCTGAGGAGTGAGGGGAGAGAGACGAGTGAGGTTTCAAAAGGGAGATTTTGAATGTTGGATGAATACTGTATTGAGATGGAGATTGGAGTTTGTATGTGTCTGGGTTTATTTGTCTAGTGATGGTAAAGGGGCCAATGTAACGGGAACTTAGCTTTTTGCTATGGAGGCGCAAGCTGATGTCCCTCTTGGAGAGCCACACTGCGGTGCACGGCCTGTTGCAGGTGGTGGTGAGCCAAGTCACAGACCCTATCGCTACCTTTAAACCAATGGTTGACAGATGGGACGTCAGACAGCTCTCCGGACCATGGAAAGAGAGGAAGCTGGTAGCCGAGTATGCACTGAAATGGAGTGAGATTGGTGGAAGCTTGATGCAGGGAGTTCTGTGTGTACTCGGCCCAGAACAGGAATGGTTCTGGCAGCGATGACAGATGACAGTGATAAAGTCCACTCCCAGGTGTGACCAAGGCCGACATGGTATGGGCAACGGAAGGAGTTTGCCAGCTGGTAGTTGTCATTGGGTACTAGACATGGTGCAATCCAGACATCCCTGGACGAACCTTCTGACATCTCTGTCCATACATGGCCACCAAAACTAGTCCTGAATGAGCGAGAGGGTCCTATATGTCCCAGGGTGACCAGTGGAAAAAAAGGGGAGTGTTCGGATTCAATGAGTATCAAACAGTGGGAAGTGGGTACATAAGTCCTGTTGGCGGGGCAGCCTGGTGGAGCAGGTTCACTGGATGGGGCTTACTATGACATGTGGAGGAAGTATGGTATCAGGTTCCTCAGTATTGTCCTCTGGAGAGAAGAGATGGGAAAGAACATCCGCTTTGATGTTCTTGACACCTGGATGATAAAAGATGGTGAAGTCAAAGCGTGTGTAGAAGAGGGCCATCTTGCCTGTTGAGGATTGAGTCAATGAGCTTCCCGAAGATACACAAGGTTTCTGTGGTTGGTCAGCACCAAGAAAGAATGTTGGGCCCCCTTCGCCAATGCCGCCACTCTTCTAGGGCTAGTTTGATAGCCAAAGGTTCTGCACATAATTCTGCTGTGCCGGGGAGAGTTTTTTGGAGAAGAAGGCACATGAAATGAGTCTGGACCTGCTGGGTTCATGATTTTGGGGGGTCTGTTCTGTTACGAGCTGGTGTGATGAACAGAAACCTGATGACAGTTCATATCGATGCAGGGAGTGATTATCCTTGAAGAGCCACACACACAATTTGAAGGAGACGTTGGAGAGGAAACTTGGAGAATTACGGGAGAACAGGTAAGTCAGTCTGTATTCCATGGGAGACCAGACATTGATTGAGGAGTGGGTGGGGCTTATATATTGTGCAGCTGATTGGTGGGGTGATGGAAGGCAGGTGCAGGTGATATTAGTATTCGGGAAGAGAGGGAAGGTTGTGTGTGTGTGTGGCGGGAGAGTCAGGTGAATCTGTGACACATTGTAGGGGAGATCAGGTTGGTTGTCACAGAGTTAATTTCTTTCAAATTTTGAAATTAATTTCACAAAAGTGTAGCATCTGTTCCCCCCTCTGATGTACACTGATTGGGCATTTGAATGTTTAAATCCATTCTGGTGAAGATCCATTCATTCTTTAGAATAGGTGAGAGGGGAAAAGTTGTATAAAGGGTAGGCCACCCCTGACAGGAAGGGGGCGCTGTTGTAAGAGCACACAGTCTTTTGACCGTGCACATGGCGCTAGGGTGGCATGGTGCAACAAACCTGCAAGCGGCCTAAAAGTTGTTTGTTTTGTTTTATGTTAAAATGCATCTTTATTTTTGATTTAATAAACTTCAGTTATTTGTTTGGAACATAAACACGCCTCTCTGGATCTATTTATGGTACTTTGCACGCGTCAGAATCATAGCATCAGCATCTCCCACAGTGGACAAGAAACAAGGATTAAAAATAGGAAACATTTTACCACTACAGAGGGTGAGTTGGGCTGATTAGCACACTTAATACCTATATATATATATATATATATATTACACACACACACACACACACACACACACAGATACACACTTTAAGCACACACACAGATACACACACACACACACACCGATACACACACACAGATACACACTTTAAGCACATATTAAGCACACACACACACACACACACATACATACATACACATACGCATACAAACACACACACACACTCTAAGCACATTCTAAGCACACACACACACACATTCTAAGCACATATTAAGCACACTCGTACATACACACACATGTGTGCACACACACACACCAAACACATGCGTGCGAACACACACACCACAAACACACACACACACACACTACACTCTCACACACACCACAAACACACAGACACGCACACACACATACAAACACACACTCACACACACACCACAAACACACACACACACATACACATACACACACATACACACACACACACACACACACACCACAAACACATATGTGCGCACACATACAGACATAAACATGACACGCACACACACTCACACACACACACCTATTTTTATTAATTTTAATCATTACTTTACGAAAGTTAATAAATATTTGGTGATATGGCAAGTGTTTGTTTTTTACTCTGGAACTTGCTTTCGTTTGCACATAGCTGTGTATATTAACATTTGTTCCACCTGAGATATTCAACAAAGAATGAAAAGTATGCCAACCCGCTGCCAACCCGCCCCGGTGTCCCCTAACCACGACTGTAGTAAGCATGTTTTTGATTTGTTTGTTTGTTATTGGCAGATGCCAGATATTAATACTGCCGTAACCGCGACTGTATCAAGGACTGTCATGGGGGAGGAATGATTTATTCCATCTTCAATCACAGTGTCATCCAATAATCTGCATCAATACCTTCATTTAATTGCCATTGAATTCTATGAACTGCCTTTTTAAAGAGATTTAATTACATTTTATCTGGAAGGTTTTTTATTCATCCAGGTCATCATAAAATCACCCAAAGCAGTTTTTGAATATTTGCTTCTGATAAATAAAGTCCAGCTGAAATCCGATGGGTGAAATGTTCCTTCGAGTATGTGTCAACACCACAAATAGCCTGAAGGGGGCAGAAGTGTTTTTTAATAACTGCCTGTGAAATTGATATCATAGAGACCCCCATAATTACAACCAATACTTCCTTGTTTTAACACATCAGCCGAGGTGTCTGTCTCTACTACAGCTGTAAATGTGATCTGTGGAGACCTCCTCTTACCTATAAATACACACTGCTAAAGAGTCCGAGGGAAATATCTCTGGTTATAGTTACAGCAGGAAAAATACCAGTTGGTGTTTTAATGAGCCGGTCAAATAAAGGACCATCAGGCCCTCAGGTGTCACCTAGTCAGTGCACACGTGAACACAGAGACACATCCATGTCGTCTCTGTGCCCTTTATGTTACCAGGGAAACAGAAGAGTGATTTCTTTTGAATGACAACACCGACATCATCTGAGTCCAAACCAAACAAACACTCGAAGAGGGAGAAGTGACACATAGAGACGTTGTTTTCAAGGTTGCGCTCCAAACTCATCCAGTGCGTGTGAGATGATGCTGTGCAGTTCTGAGCTTTGCATTAAACGCACACAGTCAAGCTTTCATCTCATGATCTATATGATGATGGTTTGAAAGGGTTTCACGTTGACAATGCTGCTGATGTGAGATTAGCGGCTGTGAATGCTGCCGTCGATGGCACTTACAGTCACTGCAATAATTGATTGTCTCATTATGTTGTTCACATTATCATGACATGAATGAAGATTCATGAGTGAAACTCATTGTGAGCAGTTGAACCAGTGCAAGAAATACAATTCAACTAACAGAACAGAAACTATTCTCCTCTGTTAGTACACCTGTGTGAAGGTGAGAGAAGAGGACTTGCATCCACTAAAAACCCCACTCGAGTCCTCCTTCAACATGTCCACCACACGAGTCCTCCTTCAACATGTCCACAACACAAGTCCTCCTTCAACATGTCCACCACACGAGTCCTCTTTAACATGCCCACCACACGAGTCCTCCTTCAACATGCCCACCACACGAGACCTCCTTCAACATGTCCACCTCACAAGTCTTCCTTCAGCATGTCCACCTCACGAGTCCTCCTTCAACATGTCCACCTCACGAGTCCTCCTTCAACATGTCCACCTCACGAGTCCTCCTTCAACATGTCCACCACACGAGTCCTCCTTCAACATGTCCACCACACGAGTCCTCTTTAACATGCCCACCTCACGAGTCCTCCTTCAACATGTCCACCACACGAGTCCTCTTTAACATGCCCACCACACGAGTCCTCCTTCAACATGCCCACCACACGAGTCCTCTTTAACATGCCCACCACACAAGTCCTCCTTCAACATGTCCACCTCACGAGTCTTCCTTCAGCATGTCCACCTCACGAGTCCTCCTTCAACATGTCCACCTCACGAGTCCTCCTTCAACATGTCCACCTCACGAGTCTTCCTTCAGCATGTCCACCTCATGAGTCCTCCTTCAACATGTCCACCTCACGAGTCCTCCTTCAACATGTCCACCTCACGAGTCCTCCTTCAACATGTCCACCACACGAGTCCTCCTTCAACATGTCCACCACACGAGTCCTCTTTAACATGCCCACCACACGAGTCCTCCTTCAACATGCCCACCACACGAGACCTCCTTCAACATGTCCACCTCACGAGTCTTCCTTCAGCATGTCCACCTCACGAGTCCTCCTTCAACATGTCCACCTCACGAGTCCTCCTTCAACATGTCCACCTCACGAGTCCTCCTTCAACATGTCCACCACACGAGTCCTCCTTCAACATGTCCACCACACGAGTCCTCTTTAACATGCCCACCTCACGAGTCCTCCTTCAACATGTCCACCACACGAGTCCTCTTTAACATGCCCACCACACGAGTCCTCCTTCAACATGCCCACCACACGAGTCCTCTTTAACATGCCCACCACACAAGTCCTCCTTCAGCATGTCCACCTCACGAGTCTTCCTTCAGCATGTCCACCTCACGAGTCCTCCTTCAACATGTCCACCTCACGAGTCCTCCTTCAACATGTCCACCTCACGAGTCTTCCTTCAGCATGTCCACCACACGAGTCCTCTTTAACATGCCCACCACACGAGTCCTCCTTCAACATGTCCACCACACGAGTCCTCTTTAACATGCCCACCACACGAGTCCTCCTTCAACATGCCCACCACACAAGTCCGCCTTCAACATGCCCACCACACGAGTCCTCCTTCAACATGTCCACCACACGAGTCCTCTTTAACATGCCCACCACACGAGTCCTCCTTCAACATGCCCACCACACAAGTCCGCCTTCAACATGCCCACCACACGAGTCCTCCTTCAACATGTCCACCACACGAGTCCTCTTTAACATGTCCACCACACGAGTCCTCCTTCAACATGTCCACCACACGAGTCCTCTTTAACATGCCCACCACACGAGTCCTCCTTCAACATGTCCACCACACGAGTCCTCTTTAACATGTCCACCACACAAGTCCTCCTTCAACATGCCCACCACACAAGTCCTCCTTCAACATGCCCACCACACGAGTCCTCCTTCAACATGTCCACCTCACGAGTCCTCCTCCAACATGTCCACCACACGAGTCCTCCTTCAACATGTCCGCCACACGAGTCCTCCTCCAACATGTCCGCCACACGAGTCCTCCTCCAACATGTCCGCCACACGAGTCCTCCTTCAACATGTCCGCCACACGAGTCCTCCTCCAACATGTCCGCCACACGAGTCCTCCTCCAACATGTCCACCACACGAGTCCTCTTTAACATGCCCACCTCACGAGTCCTCCTTCAACATGCCCACCACACGAGTCCTCCTTCAACATGTCCACCACACGAGTCCTCCTTCAACATGTGTGTGCGTTAGTGTGTGAGAGTGTGTGTGTGTGTGTGTGAGTGTGTGTGTGTGTGTGAGAGAGTGTGTGTGAGAGTGTGTGTGTGAGAGTATGTGTGTGTGTGTGAGAGAGACTGTGTGTGTGAGAGTGCATGAGTGAACACTTGGACAGTCAGGTCAGCAAATAGGTCGATTTTACAGTAGGATGTAATTTTCATATTGTAACCAATAAAATATATGATTAAAAACATCCACATCATATTCTGATGTCTTGTAATGTGTTCACACCTGTCGCCGATTCCTCGTGTAGTTTCAAAACACCACGACTTCAGTGACAAGACAAGATGATGTGAAACAACTTCATGGATTTAGAAATACAAAAACATTTTGTCATGTTAAACAGCACACTTCATCTGTGACTATAATCACATTGAGCACGACCTCTCGCACCGTTTTTCTTCATTAACAAACTCTTTCTGCCGTCCTGCTGTGAGTCTGCTGAATATTCCTGTAACACTGGACACATTATAAACGCCACAAGACTTCAGTCCAACAGAGCAGAAACATCACCATTCTGTCACACTGATGCTTTAATATGAGGTGAATTTAATTACATGATGATTTCATTTATAGTGACTTTTGGGAGCATCTGTTTTACAAGACAACGTTACATTCTAGACTTCATGTGCTTTCTGAGTCTTTTAAAAGGGAGATCATGTGTAAGTCATGTTATGTTGAATAATTCAGTGTCTGGGGGGAAAGTGTACACACACACTCACACTCATGCACACACACACACTCACACTTATGCGCACACACACACATGCTGCCATTCGTTGAGTCATTCAGGTGCTCAAAACATGACATACTTCTGTAAGTCACTCTCACAACCATCACTGTCACACACACATGCACACACATACACACAGGTACACATGTACACACACACACACGTACATGCACACGCACACAGACACGCACATGCACACACACAGGCACACACACACACACAGGCGTAAACACAGGCACACACACACAGGCACACACAAACACAGGCGTAAACACAGGCACACACACTCACACACATGCACACACAGGCACACACACACATGCACACACACTTACACACACACAGGCACACACATACACACACACACAGTACCGTAACCATAATGTATCCATACATTAACCATACTGTATCCTTTCTGTAACCATACTGTAACCATACTGTATCCTTACTGTATCCTTACAGTAACCACACTGTATCCTTACCGTAACCATACCGTAACCATACTGTATCCTTACCGTAACCATACTGTATCTTTCTGTAACCATACTGTAACTATACTGTATCCTTACCGTAACCATACTGTATCTTTCTGTAACCATACTGTATCCTTTCTGTAACCATACCGTAACCATACTGTATCCTTACCGTAACCATACTGTATCCTTACTGTAACCATACTGTATCCTTTCTGTATCCTTACCGTAACCATACTGTATCCTTACCGTAACCATACCATAACCATACAGTATCCTTACTGTAACATACCATAACCATACTGTATCCTTACCGTAACCATACTGTATCCTTTCTGTAACTATACTGTAACATACCGTAACCATACTGTATCCTTACCGTAACCATACTGTAACCATACTGTATCTTTACCATAACTATACTGTAACCATACTGTATCCGTACCGTAACATACCGTAACTTACTGTAACTATAATGTATCCTTACCGTAACATACCGTAACCATACTGTATCCTTACTGTATCCTTACAGTAACCGCACTGTATCCTTACCGTAACCATACTGTATCCTTACCGTAACCATACTGTATCCTTACTGTATCCTTACAGTAACTGCACTGTATCCTTACCGTAACCATACTGTATCCTTACCGTATCCTTACTGTATCCTCACTGTAACCGCACTGTATCCTTACAGTGACTGCACTGTATCCTTACTGTATCCATATTGTATCCTTACATTATCCTTACAGTAACCGCACTGTATCCTTTCTGTAGCCTTACCGTAACCATACTGTATCCTTAACGTAACTATACTGTAACCATACCATAACCATACTGTAACCATACCGTAACATACCGTAACCATACTGTATCCTTTCTGTAACCATACCGTAACCATATCTGTATCCTTACGTAACCATACCATAACCATACTGTAATCATACTGTATCTTTACTGTAACTATACTGTAACATACCGTAACCATACCGTAACCATACTCTATCCTTACTGTATCCTTACAGTAACCACACTGCATCCTTACCGTAACATACTGTAACCACACCGTAACATACCGTAACCATACTGTAACCTTACTGTATCCTTATCGTAACCATACTGTAAGCACTTATCCTAAGGTAAAACTATAGTAAAAAAATCTAATGTTTTCTGCAATTTTACTAGTGAAATAGTAAGTATTGTGCAGAAATCTGTGATTCTTAAACACAATGCTCTGAACACTCGGCTGACTGACTCTAATTTGTGTTGTGCTCAAGTGTAATTAGTCCTGATACATACAGAGGAAACCACAGGCAATTATAAATGCTTAATAAACTATTCATAACTGCACACTTTTAACACAAATGTATAAATCAATCAATGAAATATCGGATCATTCTGGAGAACAGTCTAAAACATGGTGGTGACCTCGTGTGCCACATTGAGCAGCAACAGTGCACATTCCCAATGACCTGACCTTCATTTTCATTATTCCTAAAAGGAAAACTGGTGCTACTCGCTGCAGAATGTAACTCATGTGACAACAATGTAGCATACTACTACTGCATACTATAATACAGCACTCAAGAGCTCAAGTCCTGCTGGAGAACATCATCATCAGGTGTGTTCATGTTCAAACATTCTCAACATGCTTTTACTCTCAGTTTGGGGCAAGTTGTCACATGTGTTTAATATGTTTATTTGGTTGACTTTTGACCTCTTACATTGTTGTTGTTTCTTGAATTTCATGTCTCATAAGACCAAAGTACATTTCAAAAACACACATGTTGTGGAAGATGGCTGTGTTCATCCTTTAGACGATGCATTCAAGAAGTTATTCTTCTCAAGTCAGTGTCCCATTGTGACAACATGCCCCACTATATCTAAAGTAAAGTAAAGCGTGTGACAACTAGCCCCGGTCTCTCTCTATTCTTCATGAGTTCTGCTTCACAGAGAGTAAATGTGGATACTTACAGAAACACGATTGCAGGTCTCAGTGACACGACATTATAAATCCAAAGTGTGGAATGTGACAGATTTCCATTGGGTGATGAAACCTGCGCACAGTTCAGAAACACAGCGGAAACACGAGTTACTCCAGGACACAAGAGTGAGATCATCATACAGTAAAACTCCACTGAATTAAAGATGAATTATCCTGAGATGAACAGAAGTGAGATGATGTAATTCATGTTATTCCAGTGTGATGTGAGCGCTGCTGTTCTTCTGTGATGTGACCAGAGACGCATGATGCTGACAGATACAGTGCTGAGAGAGAGAGAGAGATAGTGAGAGAGAGTGTGAAAGAGAGAGAGAGAGTGTGAGAGAGAGAAAGAGAGAGAGGGTGGGGGGCTAAGAATATATAGAATATTGTTAAAGTGACGATTTATATATATTTATATATACTGCATATAAATAATGGGCTCATGGTACTTTTCTGCCTTCTTTAACAACATAAATGTAGCAAACGTTTTTATATTTCAAATTTTAAAGCATTTAGTGTAAATTTATAACATTGTACTGTGTGTTATATTGTAAAATACACACAGACACTTACTCTCACGCGCACACACTCACACAGAAACACACGCCCACAGGCACACACTCACGCACACACACATGCACTCATGCACACACTCACGCACACACACATGCACTCATGCACACACTCACACACACACATGCACTCATGCACACACACACACACACACACTCACACTTACTCACATGCACCTACACACATACTCATGGACACACACACGCACTCACGCACACACACACACACACACACACTCACACAGACACGCACTCATGCAAGAAATCACACACACACATATACACACACACACTCACAGACACACAAGTACTCACGTGCACACACTCATGCACACACACACACACACTCACACTTACTCACATGCACCTACACACATACTCATGGACACACACACGCACTCATGCACACACACTCACGCACACACACACTCACACAGACACGCACTCATGCAAGAAATCACACACACACACACACACACACGCAAGTACTCACGTGCACACACTCATACAGACACACACACACACACACACTTACTCACATGCACCTACACACATACTCATGGACACACACACATACTCATGCACACACACACACACACACACACACACACAGACACACACTCATGCACGAAATCACACACACACACACACACACACAGCACTACATGCACACACTCATACAGACACACACACACACACACACTTACTCACACACACACATTCACACACTGACGCACACAAACACACACACACACACACACATTCACACACACACTCACACACACACACACACACACACACACACATTCACACACACACACTCACACACATTCACACACACACACACTCACACACATTCACACTCACACACACACTCACACACACGCATGCACTCACACATACACACACACACACACACACACACACACACACACACACACACACATATTTTAGACTCTGTATGAATCATTTTATTTCTCTTCTGTAAATAGTTCTTATCATTTTCATGTGGCTCGATTGCAGCATCAGTAAAAGCTGTTTCAGATAATCGTAGTATAAAATCCTGCCACATCTGTGTCCAAATCTCCAGACGGACGGAGTTCCTGATCTCACTGAGACACACTGGCCTGGATTTCAATGCGGCACTTACACGTGCAATCCAACACACAGATCCATTTTTACATCAACGCTTGAATGAGGATCTGTGTCGACCGAATGAGCTGATGTCTGATGAGTGCATTCAAGTGTGTAAGAGTGTTCATGATGAAATATTGATTGTGTTACTTGTGTCAAAGCAACTGATCAACCACCGTACCCTAAACCTTAAACCTGAACCTAAACCTGACCGAGAGCATCATATAAAGCAAATGTGAGATGAAAAATACAAGCACATCATTTTGTGGCGCTTCTATGACACGTGCTCTTCAGGACTCGTACCCGCTCCTTTACATCACAGATGCAACGCTTCATCAGTCGAGCTACCGCACAATATAATCACATTGTAACAACCTTGCACACACGCACACACACACGCACGCACACACACAATTTTTTTTACTGTATTTTGGATCAAATAAATGCAGCCTTGTTGAGCAGAAGAGACTTCTTTTAACGGTAGTGTAGGTCTAAAATTAAGTCTTTATGTAAAGAAAATGTATAGTCAGATTACTTTGATCATTAAGTCTCCTCACATTCATTCTCTATCCCTCATTGATAGGCCCAGGGGAGGGTCTTTGTCTCAGGTGTGAATCACATCAATATTCATGATAGGTCACGCCTCCTCGCATATTAACATTCAACACTAAAAGTGTCTTACAAAAGTTAAAGTACTATATTGTTTTGTATGAATGAGTGATCAGGATCGTTTTCACATCATTTTGTAACAAAAACTCTCGGCTACAAGATCTAATCAGCCAATCATGTGGCAGCAGTGCAGTGCATAAAATCATGCAGATACGGGTCAGGGGATAACATGTGATCTCTGTGATTTGTGCCGTGGCATAATTGTTGGTGCCAGACGGGCTGGTTTGAGCATTTCTGTAACTGCTGGGATTTTCACACACAACAGAAATGTTCTCGTGTTTGAGCACTACGCCTCATGGACACACTCATGGACACACTCATGGACACACACACGCACTCATGCACTATGCGGTGTGTGTGACCTGCAGCTAACCTGTGAAAACGATCACAGAAGGTGCAGAGAGTGCAAATAATTCATGTATCTGTCAGCTGCAGTCAGCTGCAGAATCTCATGCGTCCGTCTGACTCTTTCAGAGACCGAGAGACTCTCCTGAGACTGTCCTGAGACTCTCCTGAGACTGTCCTGAGACTCTCCTGAGACTCTTCTGAGACTCTCCTGAGACTGCCCTGAGACTCTCCTGAGACTGCCCTGAGACTGCCCTGAGACTGCCCTGAGACTGTCCTGAGACTGTCCTGAGACTGTCCTGAGACTGCCCTGAGACTCTCCTGAGACTGCCCTGAGACTCTCCTGAGACTCTCCTGAGACTCTCCTGAGACTGTCCTGAGACTGCCCTGAGACTCTCCCGAGACTCTCCCGAGACTGTCCCGAGACTGTCCCGAGACTGTCCTGAGACTCTCCTGAGACTCTCCTGAGACTGTCCTGAGACTCTCCTGAGACTCTCCCGAGACTCTACCGAGACTCTCCTGAGACTGTCCTGAGACTGTCCTGAGACTGTCCTGAGACTGTCCCGAGACTGTCCCGAGACTGTCCTGAGACTGTCCTGAGACTCTCCTGAGACTCTCCTGAGACTCTCCTGAGACTCTCCTGAGACTCTCCTGAGACTGTCCTGAGACTGCCCTGAGACTGTCCTGAGACTCTCCTGAGACTCTCCTGAGACTCTTAAAGCTTTCAGACGGACTGCTACTTTTCTCCCTAAAATAACTTTGGATTGACATCACTTTAGCGTTGGCGGATGATTGTATTTCTTTTGTGAACTCACTGACAGGTGGATTCTGAGGAGATCCTTCAGTTATAATGATGGTGATTGTGTCGTAGCTCAGTTTAACCCATTCCTGAGACAATCCACAGGTCTAAAGGAATCACGGAGATTAGCAGATTTGACTGATTTACACACACGAACATGAAACTAAAAGCCCTTCAGCGTTTCTCAACTGATAGGACATGATCCTATAACGGGTCTCAGGTCTGTTCTGTTCGGACTGTGGTGGATTGTGACTGTCTGTATTTCCACACGATGGGCTTCATATCATGTACATGCATGTGTATATGTTGCCTTGGAATATTAGCATGCTAGAGACACTCTGAAAGGTTAATGCTATGCTGATCTAATTTTGCCTTATAAACAAAGAGCTGGATATAGTCTGCATTCATTGGTCGAATCACTGGACCGTTACCCCGCTTGACTCTTAAACAGCTTCATATCTCGTGTGTTCATGCGGCCCCCAGGGCGAGTGAATGTACTCATGTTGGTGTCGTTCTGTCTGCTGGATTGTCACGCGTGTGTCTGTGTTGTATCAGATCTGCAGTGAGACTCACCGGACAGATATTTGTTCAAATCGTTGCTTCTGTTGACGCCATCAGTCTGCGTTATTTCAACATTCTGCTGAATTCCTGAAGAACTACACTACCCATAATCCTCTAGAGAGATCCACCAATCAGAGAGCTGCATCAAAAGAGCTCTGTAGCTCCGCCCACTCCTGTGATGTACTGCCGCTCTCAAACTACTGATGTATTTGTATATAAACCTTTATTAAACAGTTTCATGTTTCCATAATTTTTTAATGTGATTACGTCGCTCGCAATGCATCATGGGATTGTAGTTCATTTCAGACGTTAAGTACACAGACTTGGATCTTTGTCTTTTGTCTAATTTTTTACATTTACATTTTACATTTATTCATTTGGCAGACGCTTTTATCCAAAGCGAATTACAAAAGAGGAAGAACATCAGCGAATCATCTTAGGGAGACAGTGGTACAAAAAGTGCCATACTACAAAGTTTCACTATCATCAGAATAGTATACAAAACAGATTTAAGTGCAACAAGAAATGTAAATATATATTTATATATATATATATATTTTTTTTTTTTTTTTTATTATTGACCGGTTAAGTGCTTTTGGAAAAGATGTGTTTTTAGCCGTTTTTTGAAGATAGAGAGTGAGTTAGCTTCCCGGATTGAGTTGGGAAGGTCATTCCACCACCGTGGTATGATGAAACTGAAAGTCCGGGAAAGTGTTTTGGTGCCTCTTTGTTTTGGTACGACAAGGCGACGTTCCTTAGCCGACCGCAGGCTTCATTTTTAAACACTTTTTTGCGTTTTGAGCTGGTTGGTTGTGTAATAATGAGCAAAAGCGTTCGCCTTTGTCTTCGCTTCCTGTCCTCATTATTGTCATTGGCGTTTAGACGTAATCTCTGTCATATTTCTCATGTTCTTGAAGGAATCGTGCAGCGGCGGAAACGCTCTGATTAAGGAAGCGCTCACAGAGTCAGTCTTAGGATGACCTTTGAAGGTCGTGCATTATTAACACGGAGCATGTTGAACAAATACAAACCGAATGGAGGCGTTGACTTTATGTGCAGCTAAATGTCAAGACATTCCCTCATTATAACGGCTGAAATACATGCAGCACTGAAGGACACAGTGTGGCCAATATCACAATATCTCCATAATCATTTCTGTCCCGTTTAAAACACTCTTGGAGATGGGAGAATATAAATATGATGGCCCAAAGAAACAACCAGTCAAACTAATCAATGACAAGATTATTTATTCTCATATTGGATGATCAATGACACACACACACACTCACACTCATACACACTCACAGACACAACAACAACAACCACCATTCGCCACTAAGTGGCGGCTATGTGCACGTGAAGTGCACACTAACTAATGTTCCCTGTGAAGTGCACACTAACTAGTGTTCCCTGTGAAGTGCACACTAACTAGTGTTCCCTGTGAAGTGCACACTAACTAGTGTTCCCTGTGAAGTGCACACTAACTAGTGTTCCCTGTGAAGTGCACACTAACTAATGTTCCCTGTGAAGTGCACACTAACTAGTGTTCCCTGTGAAGTGCACACTAACTAATGTTCCCTGTGAAGTGCACACTAACTAATGTTCCCTGTGAAGTGCACACTAACTAGTGTTCCCTGTGAAGTGCACACTAACTAGTGTTCCCTGTGAAGTGCACACTAACTAGTGTTCCCTGTGAAGTGCACACTAACTAGTGTTCCCTGTGAAGTGCACACTAACTAGTGTTCCCTGTGAAGTGCACACTAACTAGTGATTGTTCAGCAACCCATCAAGAGCCTGGAGGTGTTTCCATCCCAGCAGGATCACTGATGATTTGAGTGACATTCAGGAGACTCTGAGTTTATTTTAAGATCTCCAGAGGGATCTGCAGGACCGAATGAACTTCACTTCTCGACACACGCTGGGCAACTTTAGCCTGAAACTGCGCGTGACATATTCCTCTCCTTTACCCGCCTTGAATGTTAAACATCTCTGAACACGTGAGCGAATCTGTGCTTGTTAGCTGGACTCGTTTCAGACATTCAGAGACGGTCAAACGAACTTATATAAACGGGGGTTTTCAAACTGAGGTACATTAGGAGGTGCAAGGGGGTCTGACGAACATCTGAGCAATTTTATAATTGTATTTATTTTCCACAAAATGCAGTTTTAGGGCTGTAAATTAACACACGCACACACACTCACGCGCACACTCACACACACTCATGCGCGCACTCACACTCACGCGCACACTCGCGCGCACACTCACACTTACGCGCACACTCACACACACTCACATGCACACACACACTCACGCGCACACACACACTCACATGCACACCCACGCGCACACACACACTCACATGCACGCGCACACACACACTCGCATGCACACACACACACTCACGCGCACACTCACATACACACACACACACACTCACACTCACGCGCGTGCACACACACTCACACACACTACGCACACACACATCACACACTCAGCGCACACACATCACGCACACACACACTCACATGCACACACACACACTCACGCACACTCACACACACACACTCACATGCACACACCCACACGCACACGCACACTCACATGCACGCAGCACACACACACTCACATGCACACACTCACACACACACTCATGCACACACACTCACATCACACACACACACCTCACGCCACATGCACACACACACACACACACTCACGCTGCGCATGCACACACACTCACGCACACTCACGCTCACACACACACACACTCACGCGCACACACACACTCACACGCTGCACACACACTCACGCTACACACACTCACACACACACTCACACGCACACACACTCACACGCTCACACATGCACACACACTCACACTCACGCATCACACACTCACGCAGCACGCACACACTCACGCATGCACACACACACTCACACGCACTCACACTCTCACACACACACACTCACGCCACGCACACTCACATACATACACACACACACTCACGCGCACACACACTCACACGCACACACTCACGCGCACACACACACACTCACGCCACGCACACACACACACTCACGCACACACTCACGCACGCACACACACACACTCACGCTCACGCACACACACTCACTACGCACACACTCACGCACACACACTCTCACACGCACACACACTCACGCACACACACTCACGCACACACACTCACGCACACGCACACACACACTCACGCAGCACACACACTCACGCGCACACACACACACCTCACACGCACACTCACACATCTCACACACACTCACGCCAAGCACACACACACACTCACGCGCACACTCACACACACACACACACCTTGGACCGGCCTGACCAGTAGGTGGTGATATGCATGAAGAATGTGAATCGACAAAAAAAAAAAAAAAAAAGTGAAAGTGGAGATTTATAGTAAAAATGAGTTAAATATTGATCTGTTTCTCACCCACACCTATCATATCACTTCTGAAGACATGGATTAAACCACTGGAGTCTTATGTGAAAGTGAAAGTGTAGATTTATAGTAGAAAATGACTTAAATATTGATCTGTTTCTCACCCACACCTATCATATCACTTCTGAAGACATGGATTAAACCACTGGAGTCTTATGTGAAAGTGAAAGTGTAGATTTATAGTAGAAAATGACTTAAATATTGATCTGTTTCTCACCCACACCTATCATATCACTTCTGAAGACATGGATTAAACCACTGGAGTCTTATGTGAAAGTGAAAGTGTAGATTTATAGTAGAAAACGACTTAAATATTGATCTGTTTCTCACCCACACCTATCATATCACTTCTGAAGACATGGATTAAACCACTGGAGTCTTATGGATTACTTTTATGCTGCCTTTATGTGCTTTTTGGAGCTTCAAAGTTCTGGTCACCATTCACTTGCATTGTATGGACCTACAGAGCTGAAATATTCTTCTAAAAATCTTAATTTGTGTTCTGTAAATGATGACAGTTCACCCATCATCATTTACTCACTCATGTCATCCCAGATGTGAAAGAAAGTCACATCTGGGATGACATGAGGGTGAGTAAATGATGATGGGTGAACTGTCCCTTTAATGGTTACGAATGGGAATCATAAGGCATTTAACGATTCTGGTTCCATTAATGTAATTTTGTTTTTGTACTTTTGAGGAAACGGAATTGCAGTCCGTCACCAAATAATGAGATAATTTCAGATTTCAACAGAGCAGAAATAACAATAATAAAGATATCAGATCAATTTAACACAGTTCTTGTGAAGAGTTTCAATGTGGTATCTGAACCCGGGTCTCCCAAACTGCTGATCAGAGTCAGGAGAATTGACCCGAGGGGGCACAGTTTGAAATTTGGAAGGGGGCACAGTGGTCTGGCTGAGGGGGCATTGTCCCCTGGTGCCCCACCGTGGCACCTACCCTGCTGCTGATGCCATGTGCATCCGCTCGCACCTCAGGGGAATGAAAACACACTTGAGCCAATGCAGAAATATCTGATGGAGTTGCCGCTTGTCAGTGAGTCTCTCGGAAAAAACATGCCGACTTTCCGTGTGATCCTGTTACCATAAACAAAGGTCATGCCAGTCGAGCATTGCCAGTACTTTTAAAAAGCGGCATCCAGTTCTCATTCAGGTCTGTGTGTCTGCAGGACGATCACATGCTTCATCAGCGCAATTAAACACCAGCACAGTTTCAAACACACTGGACTCAGCCGTCCTCCTCCTCCTCTTCGTCCTCTCTAAAGGTTAAAGTCTTCAGTCGCTCATCTGTCACTCACAGTGTTTCTGTGATGCTGCAGAGATCTGGAGTGAGTTACAGGTTAAGATCCGGTTGTGCCGACTTACATCATATAAATGATGGAATGATATATTATAATTAAAAGCTGGTGGACAATGTTTTGAAAGATGTTTTTAAAGTATGTAATTTGTCTGCGGCATTAGCGCCACCGAATGGAAATGCAAAAATAAACGATGTCTAAACACAAGTACCACGAATGCAGGAAATGACCCGCATGCATCAGATGGTGACTTGTGGGCAAGAAGTTGGTACTTCGGAGGCAGACGAAGGACATTTATCATTTTGTTTTGGGGGTTTTTCCCCTCAAGAATTTTCTGCTGTAAGCTCACGAAAGTGTGACGCTCTTGAGAGTCGTTGTAGTCCGTCGCCCTTTGATTGTTTGTTTGTTTTAAGCATCGTTTTAATATAGTAATAAACACATGGAGAAAATACTGTCACTGAGGGGGGTCTGGGTATCTCAGCGAGTATTGAAGCTGACTATCACACCTGGAGTCGTGAGTTTGAATCCACGGTGTGCTGAGTGAATCCAGTCAGGTCTCCTTAGCAACCAAATTGGCCCGGTTGCTAAGGAGGGTAGAGTCACATTGGGTAACCTCCTTGTGGTCGTTATAATGTGGTTCTCGCTCTCGGTGGGGCGTGTGGTGAGTGACTCCAGTCAGGTCTCCTTAGCAACCAAATTGGCCCGGTTGCTAGGGAGGGTAGAGTCACATGGGGTAACCTCCTCGTGGTGGTGATTAGTGGTTCTCGCTCTCAATGCGGCGTGTGGTGAGAAACACAATGTTTTCAAAACAGCTTTCTGAATACACCCCTCATCTGCCATTGACTGAACAGACAAATAGCCCCGCCCACAACTAACGTCATTGGTTGAGTGATGTTGCTGGGGCAGATTTAAGGAGGTGGCTCAAAGCGACAGTGTTTAGAGTTTTCCAGAAAATGTACCTATGAATGACTTCTTAATCTCTGCATATTTAGCTGGGACAGAAGAAAGTATTTTAAGTTACATACTTCAGCTTTAATGCTCAACACCTCAATATTGTTCTGCTGATCTCAGAGTCACAGGAAGTGGCCCACAGCAGATCGTCCTTTCATGTGTCAGTCATGCCGGAATGAGAGGAATTCTAACCCAACAAAAGCAGCAGCGGAACTCCGGAGGAGGTCGGTGACCCGCCGGATGTGCTGATTAACTCGACCGCTGCAGTCGCTTGTATAATTACAGACATTTCTAGGTCAATGAATGCAGCAGAATCTGTCCTCACACACGATTTCATGGACATGATGTGTGTGAGTGTGTGTGAGCGTGTGTGTGTGTGAGTGTGAGTGTGTGTGAGTGTGTGTGTGTTTGTGTGTGTGAGTGTGAGTGTGAGTTTGTGTGAGTGTGTGTGTGTGTTTGTGTGTGAGTGTGTGTGTTTGTGTGTGTGTGTTTGTGTGTGTGAGTGTGAGTGTGTGTGAGTGTGTGTGTTTGTGTGTGAGTGTGTGTGTGTTTGTTTGTGTGTGTGTGTGTGTGTGTGTGAGTGTGTGTGTGTCTGTGTGTCTGAGAGTGTGAGTGTGTGTGTGTGTGTGTGAGTGTGTGTGTGTGTGTGTGTGTGTGTGTGTGAGTGTGAGTGTGTGTGTCTGAGTGTGTGAGTGTGAATGTGAGTGTGTGAGTGTGTGTGTGAGTGTGTGTGTCTGTGTGTGTGTTTGTGTGTGAGTGTGTGTGTGTGTGTGTCTGAGAGTGTGAGTTTGTGTGTGTCTGTGTGTGTGTGAGTGTGAGTGTGTGAGTATGAGTGTATGTGTCTGTCTGTGTGTGTGTTTGTGTGTGAGTGTGAGTGTGTGTGTGTGTGTGTCTGAGAGTGTGAGTTTGTGTGTGTCTGTGTGTGTGTGTGTGTGTGAGTGTGCGTCTGAGTGTGTGTGTGAGTGTGTGTCTGAGTGTGTGTGTGTGTGTGTGTGTCTGAGTGTGTGTGTGTGTCTGAGTGTGTGTGTGTGTCTGAGTGTGTGCGTGTGTGTGTCTGAGTGTGCACGCGCGTGTCTGAGTGTATGTGTGTGCGTGCGTGCACATGTGTGTGTGTGTCTGAGTGTGTGTTTGTCTGTGTCAGTGTGTGTGTGTTGAAGGAAGAAACACAAATGAGCAGGTGTTCTGCCCACACACACACATACACACACACACACACACACACTCACACACACACTGATCGTCCATCTGTCCACACACACAGTTAAAACCGGCCTGCAGAATAATTTCACGTCTCATAATCGCATCAGAGAATGTCTCTCTCATTACTGATGTTTGTAGTTTTCTGCTTCACTGATCCAAAGACCCTCGACAACATTTACAATCCGTGACTTCTGCTCTCCGTGTTCCAGCAGCGTAACGGGATTACACACATTCTGTGTTTCCACTCTCAACACAATGAAATCATCATTCAAGCTTTAAATGGCCGTAATCTTGATCAATCGATGCTTTGATTTGATTAAGATCAAACGGTTTCGACCGTTTCCTTCAGGTAATAAGTGACTGACATTTAAATCTTAATGAACACACAGTAAACAGCAGCAGTGCTGATCTACAGCGTACAATCAAAGGCTCCATGAGGTCTGGCCCACAACATATGATGTACACGTGTCAATATGATACAATACAAGTTAGGATCAATCAATCAGGAGCACATTGGGAATTGGCCATTCCAAATTGGGTGGAAAAATAAATAAATAAAGAGTCATTCCTGTGTCAGTGAACTGCTGTTGTTTACTGGCGCCCCGCAGCTGAGAGGAACCTCATTACGGCTCTCTGTCATCGGGCGGGCCGCTCTGCGGGTGTTCTGCTGCGGGTGACAGAGCGACACCGGTCCCTTCAGACTCCCGTCCTCTCTCATCTGCTCTACAAACACTTTACAGCAGCTCAAGCACTAATTGGGGCCAATGTGACATTTTGGCAGGCCTGTTATTAGCAAGCAAGTGATTTTTGCCGCATGTGATGCAAGACCTTTCCTAAGAAACAGGAAGAATGATCGTCAGTGACTCACGGGATGATAAAAACATCTCTGAAAGCGCTTTAGACTCTGTAAATGTGTCCGCGAGCCGCGGTCAATCGGGCGTTCCCATAGTGTTGTAGTTGCAGCGCATTATTGAGGCTTAATGCCATTTTTATGTCATGTTGTTCATAACAGCTATCAGTTGAGGGCGCTGTTTTGCTGCTGAACATTTCTGATCGATGTCGGTCTCAATAAAGCTCTGTAGTATGTTTGGAGGGCGGGGTTTTGGAAAGAGGGGGCGTGGCTAATCCGACAGCTCAGTCTCGTTGTAGTAGAGTGGCTAAAATCACTTACAGCGACTTTAATGAAGACATTTTATTCTCCTAAGCAACCAAATTAGCCCGGTTGCTACGGAGTGTAGAGTCACACGGGGTAACCTCCTATAATTCAGTTCTCAGAGTGAATGTGTGTGAGAATCATAGACTGTAAAAAAAGATGGCCGACGCCCCTTCGCTCTTTTCCATTGGTGAGAACTGAAGCCGCCAGTGTCCCGATATGGCGCTGACATCTTGGGACTTGAGTCTGCACAGTTGCGATTTCGGGACCAGACCTGCGCAGTAGTGAGCAGGAAGCCCATGAAATCAAGGCCCGCCCTCACTCTCGCTGAATCAATCGCAAGCACACGCCCCTTTTGACTTTTGACGGTGTGAAATAATTAATTATAGAAATGTAGATATTACATTTAAAGCTCCAATCTCCTCAGTCCTCCGAAGATCCCGAAAAAAAGTCAGTTGGTGCTTCAGTGACTACTTCAGTGAGAACCTGTCAATCACAGCTGTCAATCATGATGTCACAGCAGCGTTTTTATAGCATCAAATAACTAAAAACAAACTTATTTTGAAAACAAACACTTGAAATGACATCAACGTGATAGAAACGACAGTAAATGACAGAAACTATCTTTGGATAAAAGATATGTGAAGTGTAATTTAATTGTTTAGTTGGTCTCACGTCCCGTTGAATAACATGGGGAGGCGGGGTTTATGACCTATACTAGGACCAGCCACCGGGGGGCGATCGAGACGTTTTGGCTTCACTTTTGAGGGCTTGTGCGGCACACTTGGTGTGAATGGGTGAATGGGACACAGTTTAAAGCGCTTTGGTAACCTCTAAGGTGAATAAAGGTGCTATATATATGCAGACCATTTACCAATAGCCCCTAAACAAATGTTGGGTTCGCTAGGACACACTCTATAGCGCCTCTACCAGTTCAAAAACTCACTTTTATTTTGTGCGTGTCTTTTAAACCATTTGTCCTAGGAACAACATTTTAAAATCCACAAGTGGTTCATTATTATTCAATTATAAATGATGCATTCGATGGCCCGCTGGATCACAATGACAAAGAAGGAGGAGGTGATGTGGTACAGAATCTGGTAGAGTTCAAACGGATCCCCTGCTGGGTCGTCAATTTAATCACGATACCACCACCAGCTCGCACGCCCACATACATGTGAAACAGATAACACGGATAGAGAGAGAGAGAGAGGTTTGAGAGGAATGTACCGTCTCATTTGGAAGATTAAAGTCAGTGCAGGACACACACACACACACACACACACACACTCACACGCAGACACACACACACATATATACACACACAAAGAACACTCACACACACACAGACACACACACACATGCAGACACACACACACACACACACACACATACACACTCACAACACACACACACACACACACACACACTCACACACACACACACACTCACACACACTCACACACACACACACAATACACACACTCACACACACACACACACTACACACACACTACACACACACATACACTGAGATATACACTCACACACTACACACACACACACACACACACACACTCACACACACACACACACACACACACACACTACACACACACACACACTCACACACACACACACACACTACACACACACACACACACACACACATGCACACATACACACTCCCACACATACACTGAATGTATTACACTCACACACACACTACACACACACACACAAAGAAACACTCCACACAGACACACACAAACACTACACACACACTACACACTCACACACACACACAGAAACACTCACACACAGACACACACACTCACACACACACTCACACACACTACACACTCACACACACACCACACCACACACACACTACACACACTACACACACACTACACACATACACACACTACACACACACTACACACACACACATACACTGAATGTATTATACACACTCACACACACAAACTACCCACACACACACACACACACACACACACACACAAAGAAACACTCACACACAGACACACACAAACACTCACACACACAAACTACACACACACTACACACTCACACACACACACACACACACAGACACACACAAAGAAACACTCAGAAGGGACTCTTCGGTGCCACCTAGAGCATGGGCATGTTCGGGGGTTATCTAGCACAGGGGTCGGGAACTGATGGCTCGCCGGGTCTCTCATCAACACATGATCCTTTAAAACTCTAGAGATAATCTTCCAACAGAAAGTGTGGGTGCGATTGCAAAGCTTGAAGTCAATGACACTGTTCTGATTTCCTTTCTGCCGAATTAGTTGTACAGCTACTCCTGGTGAACAAGGTTTGTAATGAACCCTCGCCAAATGCGGATTTATCATGCCGAGTATTTTGCTGATGCACCAGTTACTGTGAGGGTGACCTGTAAGACTTTTCGGAGAGATATATTATAAGAAATTAGACACAAAGACGCGCGTTTGACGATATGCGATTATATGGTGAAGAACAGACGAAAGAAAAGTTGCGATACGCGTCTGATTTGATGAAAGTGCTTCTCCAACACACCAACATTGAAAGAGTTCAAGTTTAAGTTTTTCAGGTTTCAATAAATTAATTTAATTTTTTTTAAGTAAAATCAATAAAGCAAAAATATTCACCAACCTTCTGGATTGACCCTATAATCTGATATTGATATTTTAAATGCGATTATCATTCAAATGTTTTTTACATATCGCCCAAAAGGGAAGTAACATTTTTCATGATTAACATTTTCAAGTAATTTTATGGAGACCCGCACAAACACGTGTGTTCTCAATTCCATATTGCAACATGTTACATATTCAAATGTGCATATTTGTTCGTTTTTGAGAAGTCTGTGAGCAATATAAACATTTTATTTATTGAAAAACGTTTTTGAAAATAGTAAATTATTCGTTTGTGGTATGACCCTTTCAAAAAAATCAACCAAAAATGTAAAAATTGGCTCCTTAGTGAAAAAAGGTTCCTGTGCTGTAGCACATCTCTTTTGAGGTACAGTCACGAAACTGTGTACAGCAGGGGTGCCCATATACGTCGATCGCAAAGGCAATGCTGGTAGATCGCACAACATTTTAATGTATTTCGTTACATTTTAATACAAATAAATATAATGTTTTTCCATATTTTAGTTTCTGTCTGACTTGCACTTGACGAGTACATTTTGACCAGACGAGATTTGTTTATTCAGTTGCCATGACAACTAGGTTCGCGCCTTCCAAGGGCTTCTGAGAACAGAGCGCTAAATTGCGATGCTAGCCGTTTTTGAGGCTAGCTACCAGCAGCTAATGCCCGGATTATACAAAACTGTCTGATTCCACTCAGTGCAAGTCATCAGAATAAGGTAAATGCCCTGACTATTGTTTATATTGTGCTGTAGGTGTTTTGGGTTTAGTGTTAAAACTGAATGATATCAACATTGAACATTATTATATATTTTTTTAATTAATTAGAAGATTAATTCCATCTAGGCATAAATGCAGTAGTCCCAACAAGCATATTTTTTCCGTGTGCAGAAAATTAAAAACATCAAAATCGAGCCAAATGTTTGTCCTGGCCGGCTGATCACTTTGATGTGACTAATTATAGCGCCACCAACTGGCGGGAGGAAGTATGTCACTTTAAACAGATGTTGAAAAATCCCTACTATGTTCGCCTGAATTGCTTATAAAAAATACAGATTAATGTCAGTGCATTGCACATTTTAAACTCTGAAGGGTTTCTTGATATCTTAAAACTGTTGGCATGGCAACGCATTAAATGTCACAATTCCTTTTTGTGCGTATTCACATGATTTTAGGTATTTGGCAAAATTGAATTTGAAAGTTTAATGCTAATAAACATATTTGTTATATTTTATATAAATAAAATATAGTCAAAATATCAACTGAAATGTAAAAATACAAGAAAACCCATGTCTAATCCACTGTGTATTCATTATCTGACTGGCAATTACACGAAATGCCCAATCGAGGACATCCAAGCGCCATTGTTGAATGATCCAAACATTGGGCTCTCAGCTCAGGGTTGCCAGATAACACCCCAAACTGAGATTTACACGTGCACAAATGGGCAATATTTACGCTTTTGTCACACTCAATTTATGCAGTCTGGCAACCTTGTATGAGATCTTCGAAAAATAAACAACAAACGCTGCGTTTATGTTTGAGCTCTTTTCCAGTCGAATCCCAAAACAAATGTGTCCCACTCAATATATACATCAACTGAGGTCTGGATGCAATCTTTATTAATTAAAATATATATTTTATATGGACGGATTAGAACCATTCGGAGCGTTCAAATTTGGGAAGAATTATTCCCATGTTCCTGTCTCAGTGTCTTCGCCGTCCAATCACCGATCTTATTTCTGAAATCTGCCCAGATACCCGTGACAACATAAGCTAAAGACACATGTGATTGGTTAAGGGGTTAGTGGGCGTGATTCATTAATGTGTCGTCATCATCGTCATCCTTCATTTTAAGTCGAGTGTTAGATTTACTGCTTCAAATTGAAAACTGAGGCGAGCTTTCGAGGTAAGACACGTTATTTAACACGTGTTGTCAATATTGTCTATTGAAAATCAAAACGTTTGAGTTTCAAAGCATTTATTTGTAGGAGTAACGCTAGTTATTTCTGAGCGTATGCGTTCATTATATAAACATTTTTCGTCAGTTTCGCTGTAATTTGCTAAATAAATATTATTTATTTAATATTCGCTTCCTCTTTTCCCCACATGTGAGTAAACATGAGGTGTTTCCAGAGAGCTTTACACATAACGTGTTTTATTAATCCGCATGTTCCTTTAATAATAAACATAATAATATGCCCAATACTTGGATATCTGTATGTAAAGAAATGTATAAATACTGTCACTATGATTGAAAATGAACAGATCATCTTATAACATTCATAACTGCACTCAGTTGATAAACTCTGTAAATATTGTGATATTTTCACAGAAGATCCCTCCGAGACAGTTTTGGCTGTGTCTGGGACCCCAATGCAGTTTTGTAAAGACTATTGAGACTTTTTAGGATTTTGTTTTCTATGCAGGACAAAACCTGCAAAAATAATAAATAAATAAATAAATGTAATAATAAGAAAATAAATAAAAGTATAAATGTCTTGATAAAACAAATATAATTCGTTTTTAATGAAAGTTATTACTGAATTTATTTTTGTATGACTTTTTTTCCATTTATTATTTTCTCTTTTTATTTTTATTCTTTAAAAAGTTTTTATTCTTTCATTTGTTTGAGTTTTTTTTTTTATTATTTATTTATGCATTTATTTTTATATTCATTTATTCCCACATTTATTTATTTTTGTATTTATTCGTACATTTCTGTCTCTTGTATGATAATGATGTGGGCGTGTCCAGCTCACCATTATTATTATTATTATTATGAGTAGTAGTAGGCCTATCATCATTACTAGGCTATTGCTATATAATTATATGAGGTTACATGCTTTATTGTTGTTATTATTATCATCATCATCATCAGTAGGCCTATTATCATTACTAGGCTATTGCTATGATTGAATTGGCACCAGACCTCTGATATTAATTTATGCTTTATTATTGTTATTATTACTAGGCCTAATAGTAGGCATCATCTGCATTTTTTACAGAAGCTTGCTGGTAGGTGATGTTAATGTGAGACCTGAGCCTGCTTTGCCTTGCAAAGATCCTCAATTCTTGGCTCAATGTTTGATAAACATAGCCTCAAATCATCCTCGATTTGTGCATGATTGCGGTATTTCGTTTTGAGTGCAGTCATTTTTGAGAATCCTGCCTCACACAAATATGTCGACGCGAAAGGAAGGAGAATCTTCAAGGTGACGTCACAGAGTTCAGGGTATTCCTGCATCAATGCTGCCCAGAATGAGGAAAGAGGGCAGGAGCTAAAGAGTTCCTTCAGTCTACTGTCACTCTTCAGCTCAATAAGCTGTTCCTGCATATCAATTGATAGCTCGTTTGCTGTGCACACAAACGGATCTCGAACCCACGCTAAAGAGCGATAATCCTCTTTAAAGTACGTCGCAAATTGTTTTCTCATTGCTGACAGGTGCTCAGACGCTGATTGAAATAGGGAGGAGAAATCGTGTGACGTGACTGCATCGGTGATAAAGTCTGCAAGGCTGGGGAACATGGCGCAGTTCCCTCGACTGATGCCAGAGGTCTAGTGTTTGTGTGAAGGCGTGCACTTTGTCTGCAAGGAGCAAAATATGAGTTTCGTGGCCTTGCAAAGACAGGTTGAAATCAAACAAATGAGCGCTGTTTTCTAAAGTCTATGAGCGCAGCACACACAAATAAACTGAATTGACATACTGGAGTTAAATTTCAAAATGTGGTGTTTTTATATTTATAACATTTGAATACAGTTCAGCAACATACATCACACGACCTGACGACCAAGAGAGCTGACAACTGACCATCACTTAATTTACCATCACCTCACGATTGTGACACTGATTTCATATGACAGTTCAACAAACAAGTTAATAATATTAAGTCACTTACATTTTAGACGAAATAATGAATGTTTTGATCTATTTTAGCAGCGAAAATAGATCCGATGAATCAAAACAAAGATCACAGCCATAGCGCATCTCACAGCAATACTCAATCGTGTTTTGAATGATTCAGTGTTGTGAACGAATCAGTTGAGTCAAAGATTCAATGACCCATTCACAAACATGATGAATCTCATTCTTGATGAATCGGCCGTTTGAACGAATCGTTTGAATGAACGACTCAATGACCTGCATTTGCGCTCACTATCGACAAACCAATCAAATTTGTTCAAAACTTTTTTTTTTAAATCAGTCCAAACACATTTTAATTTGTATTCAGGAGTTATGTATATACAAAACTATAACTTTTTATGACAGTAGTTTAGTGATAATAAAAATGTGCCTAAAAAATATTTTTTTCCAGTTTTTTTCCCTTCCATCGTAGCCTACTCGCGCCCCCCGGGAGAGTGTCCGCGCCCCCCCGGTTGAGAACCACTGATCTAGAGAGTTGCGCGACATGCGAATGAAGTGGATAACCACATCAAACGACTGTTTCATTTACAGTAGAGGTGCTGATTGATGTTTTGGGAGAGCTGTAGGCCGGGATGAATGTCGAAGCACATCCAGGATTGTTAAAATCTCTGCGAAACGAGTCGGGGGTGCTGAGGTGGGACGTCCATCTGCTCCCGATAAGTGCTATTGAGCTCTCAACCAATGATGCACTGGAGCTCCGCAAGGACCGCCTCCCTCATTTACATGTTGCACACAGAAAAGTAAAAATAAATACATGTATAAATAAATAAATATATATGGGAATATATAAATATATGTGGGAATAAATAAATATAAAAAATAAATAAACACAAATAAAAAACTTTAAAAATACAGTTAAAAATAAATATAGAAAATAATAAAGGAATAAAGTCAGGAATACATTTAATTAAAAACTAATTATATTTGTATTATATCAAGACATTTATTCCTTTTTTTTATTTTATTTTTTTTATTATTACATTTATTTATTTATTATTTTTGCAGGTTTGGGCCTCCATAGTTTTCTCCCCTTTTTTTTTGGAAATTCAAAAAAATTTGCAAATGTGATTGATTATAGTGATAAATATCGATATCGAATGATATGAAAAAGAATATTGTGATAATATTTTTTGCCATATCGCCCAGCCATTAAGGTCAATGGATTGGAAAACATCTGTCTTTAATACCACGATATCTTATCCGTCATACCGTTACATCCCTAATGCTTACAAGCAAAGCGTGACAACTGTTTCACACACCGCATGCCCGAAGCGATGCTAGTTAGCTGAAGCAGCAGATGAGTTTGAGCTCCACCCCAACAGTGCACGTGAATAGGCATGTTAAGTCAGATTCATCAGCCAATCAGATTGATTTATTTGTACTTCTGGGTGTGTCAGTGGGCTGTGCCATCTTGCTCATTCCCGCTGCCAGAGCGAAGAGTTTGTGTTCCTCGCTGTCTGATCTTCAGAGTATACAAATATAGAACGGTGAATAAATGTGTTGACGGCGTCTGTGTAACTGCATAGTCCTGTAGGCTATATTAGCCAATATTCAAAATATTTATTTGAAATTTCAGCGCAACTTTACATTAATGTTGAGCTGTTGCTGTGTCCATCATGCATTGTTTTCCGAAAGCCACCGAGCGGAAATGGACTCATGGTGCTTAGGCTCGTCATCACTGCTTGCAGCTATATTTTAAATTGAGCATTAATTTTGAAGTGTTTCTGTGTTTTAGAGCTCCTGATGTCACAGCAGATTCCCAATCCGGAAAACCCGGTCGCTACATGAATCACAGTAACTATTATATAGAAGGCGGCTTTGGCTCAGGTGGTGGAGCGGCTCGGCCACTAATCGCAGGGTTGGTGGTTTGATTCCCGGCCCACATCACTCCACATGCCGAAGTGTCCTTGGGTAAGACACTGAACCCCAAGTTGTGCCCAATGGCAGACTAACACCTAGCATGCAGCTCTGCTGCCATAGTTGTATGAGTGTGTGTGAATGGGTGATTGGGACATGGTGTAAAGGACTTGGTAACCTCTAAGGTTTAAAAAACGCTATATAAGCGCAGACCATTTATTTAAATAAATATGTAGTCTGTATATGACTCATGCTCAAAAGTGAATCAGTGCTCTGCTTGCTTTCATCTGCGACAAACTGAGCATGCGATGCTCATAAATGTTTTCCGTGGATGAGTCGAGGATTCCTTAAAGGTATGAGCAATTTGTGTCTCTATGCCTCCACAACACCGGCTCCACACTGTAACAAATGGTTGGTGAGATGAGACTGGAGATGCTGGATCTAAATGCAGGATTTAATGAAGATGATAATAGTGAAACAAACAAACATGAACACAAAGCAAAAAACAAAAACTGACAAGAAATGTGAAAATAGAGGGTATATATACACACACAAGGGCTAACGAGGGAATGGAAAACAGGTGAGAACAATGGGGAACAGATGACAGTGATGAGGGCAGTGCATGATTGGAAACGTAGTCTGGGGGAAACACTTCAAAATAAGAGTCCTAGGAAACAAGAGGGAAACAGACTGTTACATAACCGCCCTTTAAGGGGCAACTCCTGGCACCCCAATGATGGCTGAGGAGGGCAGGTAGATACAGGTGAGGAAGGGGAACTGGAAGATGACCAGGTGGCCAGCGAGGAGACCCCAGGTTAAGGATTGGTTCTGGAGGTCTGGAAGTCGGCCTCAGGGCAGGGACTGGGTTGGGAGGCCTGGGAGACGGCCACAGGGTTGGGAGGCCTGGGAGACGGCCACAGGGTTGGAAGGCCTGGGAGACGGCCACAGGGCCGAGACAGGGTCAGGATGCCTGGGAGGTTGTCACAGGGCAGGGACTAGGTAAGGCGTTGGAGCTGCTGAGGAGGGGCGGGCAGAGCCTCTGTAAAAGGACTCTCTGTGAGGGCGGACTGAGGCGTGGGAGGCTTGAGGGGCAAAGCCATGGAAGGCGGAGCCATGGGAGCAGTGGCAGTAAGTGGGGAACGACCTCCGTGGTCGTGAGCATGGGCAGAGACAGGGGAGAAGGTGTCCTCTCCCTTTTCCAGACAGCTGGGAGCATAGTCACAGGAGTGGGCGAGGCCACAGGCATTGGCTCTGGGACAGTTGAAGCCACAGGCATTTCCTCTGGGACAGTTGAAGCCACAGTCATTTACTCTGGGATAATTGAGGCTACAGGCATGGGCGCTGGCTCATTGGGCTTGGAGCAAGGAGCCAAAGATGCAGGTTTTGGCCCGGGGTTCCTGCCATAATCCACTTTGTAATAGGAAACGCAAAGTTCCAGAGTCTTCTCAACATATTCACAGAATGTCCAGAGACATCAGTTCCTTCAGTTCACTATTCAGATCAGATCCGGAAGAAAAATATCACCTTCTGTAGATCCATCAACTCCTTCAATGGCTCGATCTGACTGGAGTCCTGCATCAGAAACCAAGAGAAAGATCTATGAGACACAAACGCTCCTCTTCTGTTCTCTCAGCGTGAGGTTAAACTCTGGAGATGAAGAGGAGTTCCTCAACAAGCACAGCACAGTTTATCGAAGCTGATGTTACAGATGTCTTTGAAGTCTTTCACATCACACTGCAGATCTGAGAGGAGCTTTCATCAGCGAAATGAACCTGTCAAACTCCATCAGCTCAAACTACAGACATTTAATCGCACTCTCAGCTCAGACGAGACTGTCTTGGGTCTCACGGTTTATAAGACACATTGATGAAGACGGAGACTGTGATGTGAGCGACATCTAGTGTTCACTGAAACGACTCACACCAGCTACAACTGGTTTTCATTAGCAGGTTTTTTTTGAGTGGCAATAACAAAAAAGTATCATGATATCACCATCATTTAGTAGACATGTATCAAGATAATACAGTGTTGTTGTTTTATTTGTATTTTTTATATATTGAGCACGTTACAACCATGATTTTTGGGATATGGTCATATGCAGGGTTTTTTCCTGCATTGAACATATTTCGGTGATTAAATACTTTTCATGAATAAATTCAGCAAGTCTAGTTATAATATTCTGACTGTGCTCATGAAATGGACATTTACTGAGTCTGGACTGTGCTTGTGAAAATATTTGATTCTGTTTTTCATCTTTCATCAGTCTCTTAATAATTTAAGCCATTTTTAGGAATATCTGAAGGCAGTTTATTTCCTAATATCAAACATCTTTCAAAAGGAACATATATTAGACAGAAGGAAAACTTCATTCATAAGTTGTCGATAAGTCACTTGCTCTTATATTTACAGTGCGAGACCATATAAACACGGTAAGACCATACATGGCTCATCATGTCTGTGGATAGGTCAATATAACTAGTTTTTCTAAAAAATAATATACTGTAGAAATAAGGTGATAATTAAATGGTTTAGTTTGATTTCACATAGTACCTGCCAATAAAAAAAAATTCAGCTTTTTTTTTTTTTATCCCCTTTTCTCCCAGTTTGGAACGCCCAATTCCCAATGCACTCTTTAAGTCCTCGTGGTGGCGCGGTTATTCGCCTCGATCCGGGTGGCGGAGGATGCAGCAACATGAAGACTCTTACGTTCACTTTTACAGCAACAACAGACACTTATGAGACATTATTCTCTCACTGTATCTGCTCCAGGACTGTGTGTACATCACTCAGGGGAGGAGCTATGATAATAGGGCGGAGTCCGTCACCAGTCGTGGGTGTGGCCTGATCTAACATAACGTCACTTTAGAGCAGAAAGGAAAAGCGTTCATTCTGACACACTGTTTATGATGAATAGAAATATAAGAAAGACTTTTATCATTTTAGGGAGGTTGTGTACACACACTGCAGGCTCACATTTAACTACAAACACCATGAAGAAGTAAAGTTTGCATAATGGCTCCCCTTTAAAGCTGAAAGAGTTCATCTACATTAGTGAAGGATTACAGCAGTTCTGACCTTAAAGCGATTTAGTGCCGGCTGCTCTGTGAACTGCAATTAAAATAATGTGTGCACTATAAAGCACTCCAATCGATGATTCATTTCTGTAGACCACAAGATTACAGGCACAGTTTTCAAAGAGCCTCACACACTGCTGACGGTCTCAACTCAACTAAGGGATGTTTGTTAAGCTAATAAGTGTAGATATTAACACTTCAACCCTTTATATTTGGGTTATATCTGTGCTATTTAGATTTTCTCTACCTTTCATTTTCTCAATTACACCATTATTTTGCAAATGCAATAAGGAGATTTATGTTAATATACCTACAGTAAAAACCTACACTTCAACATGAAAGAGAATGTGTATTGGGGCAGATTGCTGCCATCTGGTGCAAAAAAAGAACAATTACATTTCATGAAAATCATGTCATGACAAGAATAACCAGTAGATGGCTGCAGAGATCCACTTATTCATTCCTGATGGGAACATGATGTGAGGGAGGGTGTGTGTGTGTGTGAGTGTGAGAATGTGAGAGTGTTGGTGTGTGTGTATGAGAATGTGTGTGTGTGTGTGTGTGAGAATATGCAGACAATATTGGTGGAGTCACTTCCTGCAAACACACACAACAAACTACTGAAAACCACAAAGTGATTCACCTATCTGCATGTTTATGATAAGTAAATTTAAGACAATTTAATGCCAATTTTAAAAAGAATTTAAGACCATATATGTATGGTATATGGTTGTGGCAGGGCGGAGGGTGGGGCTGGGTCGTGATCCTACACACCCGGTCCCGTATTAGGCTAATCAAGCCTTCGAGAGGGTTAAAGGTTGCATTGATCCCTTTACACTGGTGCCGAAGCCCGGGAAGGAAGAGGGAGTCCTCGACACTGCCGTCCACCGGGGGAGGGAGTATACCGACCACCCGGATGCGGTGAACAGCCTCCGTCCATGAGGTGAGTGGGGACTGGACTCCCCGACCGCCTGCCATCCCCCAGAAACGCGGAGGGGTCGATGGAAGATCGGCGTCCGCGAGGGGAGTTGGGAAGTGTTCCCCGACCGCATGGAACGGTAAGGCCACTGCCAGGGGTGGAGGAGAGTCCTCACGAGTTGCCGAGAACGCGGAGAGGCGTTCTTTCCACTGGGGGTCAGGAGTCTGACTTTGGTCTGCACAGGGAGAAGCGCCTGAGAGGGTGGAGTAGTAATCGAGGACCAAAAGAACCCATAGTTTTCACAGAGCCAAACGTTGCCAGGTAAAGCAATTGAGTTAAAATAGTCAGACATTTTCACTTAGTGAGTTCATGGAAGAATAATATTGAATTGCATTTATTTGCATGCAACAATATATTAAAAAATAAAGTTGCTTTGGATAAAAGCATCTGCCAAATGCATAGAAATAAATGGCAATGAATGATTCATTGTTTCATTTACATAAATTATCTGATTGAACTAGAATTATTCTGACATTGCAATGCTACATGAGAGAGATTCCCTCAGCTGGCTCTGCTATAAACTCTGTGCGCAACCATTAAAAACAACAATTTGGCATTTGGTCATGCAATATCGGTACTTTCTGTACACTAAACTGCTTTACAAAGTGCAAAATGTTTTTATTTTTTTAATTCAACTCAGCATGTGGCGCTCTCAAAAGCAGATTTAATACTTTTTAAGGATCCGCAGACACCCTGCTGATGACACACACGAGATGCAGATACCAAGAGTGAAGACAGAAGGACACACAAGGGAGGAGCACCTACAGGATGTACATCGCAAACAGGAAATTGAACACACAGATGTATATCTTAGCAGTGTGTTTTATGGGATTTGTCCAAGCAATCTGTTTTAAATAATAACACACATATTTGTATTGTTCTTGTACATATTAAATACATCATTCAAACATTCACAGTGTAGGTTGTAAAAAGTATGTGAACCTCCAGGCTAATGATGTCAACAAAAGCTAATTGGAGTCAAGAGTTGGCAAACCTGGCATCCAATTAATGAACGAGATTGTAGGTGTGGGTTAGAGCTACTTTGACTTATAAAAAGCACTAAAAAAAATTTGAATTTGCTATTCACAAGAAGCATCTGCTGACGTGGACCATGCCTCGCCGAAAAGGGATCTCGTAAGCATATCGAACAGTTTTGTTATTCATCTGTCCACAGTTAGACAAACTGTCTATAAATGGAGATGATTTAGTACTATAGGTACTCTCTCTAGAAGTGACCGTTAGATATTCATCTGTCCACAGTTAGACAAACTGTCTATAAATGGAGATGATTTAGTACTATAGGTACTCTCTCTAGAAGTGACCGTTAGATATTCATCTGTCCACAGTTAGACAAACTGTCTATAAATGGAGATGATTTAGTACTATAGGTACTCTCACTAGAAGTTGTCGTTAGATATTCATCTGTCCACAGTTAGACGAACTGTCTATAAATGGAGATGATTTAGTACTATAGGTACTCTCACTAGAAGTGGCCGTTAGATATTCATCTGTCCACAATGAGACAAACTGTCTATAAATGGAGATGATTTAGTACTATAGGTACTCTCACTAGAAGTTGTCGTTAGATATTCATCTGTCCACAGTTAGACGAACTGTCTATAAATGGAGATGATTTAGTACTATAGGTACTCTCTCTAGAAGTAACCGTTAGATATTCATCTGTCCACAGTGAGACAAACTGTCTATAAATGGAGATGATTTAGTACTATAGGTACTCTCTCTAGAAGTGGTCGTTAGATATTCATCTGTCCACAGTTAGACGAACTGTCTATAAATGGAGATGATTTAGTACTATAGGTACTCTCTAGAAGTGGCCGTTAGATATTCATCTGTCCACAGTTAGACAAACTGTCTATAAATGGAGATGATTTAGTACTATAGGTACTCTCACTAGAAGTGGCCGTTAGATATTCATCTGTCCACAATGAGACAAACTGTCTATAAATGGAGATGATTTAGTACTATAGGTACTCTCACTAGAAGTTGACGTTAGATATTCATCTGTCCACAGTTAGACGAACTGTCTATAAATGGAGATGATTTAGTACTATAGGTACTCTCACTAGAAGTAACCGTTAGATATTCATCTGTCCACAGTGAGACAAACTGTCTATAAATGGAGATGATTTAGTACTATAGGTACTCTCTCTAGAAGTGGTCGTTAGATATTCATCTGTCCACAGTTAGACGAACTGTCTATAAATGGAGATGATTTAGTACTATAGGTACTCTCTAGAAGTGGCCATTAGATATTCATCTGTCCACAGTTAGACAAACTGTCTATAAATGGAGATGATTTAGTACTATAGGTACTCTCTCTAGAAGTGGTCGTTAGATATTCATCTGTCCACAGTTAGACAAACTGTCTATAAATGGAGGTGATTTAGTACTATAGGTACTCTCACTAGAAGTGGCCATCCAGTCAATATGACTCAAAGGACACACAGCAGAATGCTCAATGAGGTAAAGAAGAACCATACAGTGACAGATAAAGACTTGAAGGAATCATTGGAGTTGGTTAACATCTCTGTTCATGAGTCTACTGGGAAACATTTTTGTTGACTGATGAAACTGAAAAAGCCAATTGTTGTTAAGGTGTGTCTTTATCCCCCATATTCAAAATATATAGAAGAAAAATCTATATTCCAGTCTGCAGTTAATATTTATTTATTACCCCTTGTTAATGTTAGATACAGTACCTGAATATTATTTACATATTTATTTTTGGCATACTCTTTATTATATTTACTTCACTCTTCTCTTTCTTTGCCCAGATGTTGTGATTGTCATTGACTGAAGAAACAACACAAGTAGACAAAACACCCTGAAGATCAGAATCACAAAATATCGTGCAACCATTGTTCTACAGCCCCAATTCTGAAAAAGTTGAGACAGTATAAAAACATGCTAATAAAAACAAAAAGGAGTGATTTGTCATTTATATTCACCGTTTGCTATATAGAAAGCTCTACATCTACACAAATGTGGACTCTTCAGACCTAAAAACACAGTTTCACTGTTCTACTTTCCATCTTAGAATAGACCAAGACCAGAGAAGTCAGCAGCGCTTCTGGACAGTGATGATGTATGGCTTGTCCTTTACATAGTAAAGTCTTAACTTGCATCTGTGGATGCAGCGGCGAGTGGCGTTGACTAACAAAGGTTTACTAAAGTTGAGAGCGAGTCCAGAGAAGTCGGAAGTGTGATACATCTGTCACTGCATTACAAGCATTATGAAAGCAAAATCAAATATAGCTGCAAGCAGCAATTATGGGTCCAATCATGCCAATGGCATTTAAGGATGTATGACTGGACATAACTTATTATGAATTTAAGAAAAGTGGTGTAAAATACATGAATGTAATTGCTTATATAACTTTTGACCAATAGGTGGTGCTGTCATCAAATATATGTGGAGTGGTCAGAGTGTGGCGACAATGGCACGGAGTTTCATGTCAATATGCCAAAAGGGTTGCTGAGATACAGCCTGGTGCATTATTCGAGAACCATTTGGTATATCTAAAAAGTTTTGATAACTTTTTGTCATGAGTGTCCCCAGATTTTGTGCGAATCAGATGCCTAGGAGGAGTTTGAAAAAGTATGTTTCAAATTAAATTCAAAATGGCGTACAGGAAGTATGGCCGACCATGGCTAATTGCGTATCATCTTACTCCGCATGACCCAAGGAACTAAAGGGAGCAGTCACAGGATAATAGGCCAAATTATTCAAACGTTATTAGCAATTTTACACATTTCGGTATATATTTTGACCACAAGGTGGTGCATGCCTCAAACTCTATAAGTATCCTAAGGACATGGTGCCAATTATGCAAGCCATTCTCTCCAAATTTCCAGCCCTGAATCACCTGTGCACAGGAAATGACCATCAGACAGGTGAGACAAACCCCAATAAATCTAGAATCTTATTTAACCAATATTTCACAGCAAACCACGGCAGCTGTCATAAATGAAGATGTGGTTTTATTTCACGCATGGTTGAGATCTCACCTTCTCAGAGGACCAATTCTCATGGGAATGTTCTGCATATTTGTTTGTGATGTGTTCCAGTTTTTCAGGCAGACAAATGCTGCGAGAGGAAACGATATTCAGTGGATTATCTCACACATGGACAGTAAAGAGGTGGAGGACTTTTAGATCAGGGATAAAAATACTCATTCAACACTCTTGATTCATCAAATATTTTACTGCCACAAACGTGTTTGTTTCCCACAAGTACATTTACATTTATGCATTTGGCAGACGCTTTTATCCAAAGTAACTTACAGTGCAATTATTACAGGGACAATCCCCCCGGAGCAACCTGGAGTTAAGTGTCTTACTCAAGGACACAATGGTGGTGACTGTGGAGATCAAACCAGTGACCTTCTGAGTACCAATGTATTTATACAGAGCACTTATTACAGGGACAATCCCCCCGGAGCAACCTGGAGTTAAGTGTCATACTCAAGGACACAATGGTGGTGACTGTGGGGATCAAACCAGCAACCTCCTGAGTACCAATGTATTATACAGAGCACTTATTACAGGGACAATCCCCGAGCAACCTGGGTTAAGTGTCTTACTCAGGACACAATGGTGGTGACTGTGGGGATCAAACCAGCAACCTCCTGAGTACCAATGTATTATACAGAGCACTTATTACAGGGACAATCGCCCGAGCAACCTGGAGTTAAGTGTCTTACTCAAGGACACAATGGTGGTGACTGTGGGGATCAAACCAGCAACCTCCTGAGTACCAATGTATTATACAGAGCACTTATTACAGGGACAATCGCCCCGGAGCAACCTGGAGTTAAGTGTCTTACTCAAGGACACAATGGTGGTGACTGTGGGGATCAAACCAGCAACCTCCTGAGTACCAATGTATTATACAGAGCACTTATTACAGGGACAATCGCCCGGAGCAACCTGGAGTTAAGTGTCTTACTCAAGGACACAATGGTGGTGACTGTGGGGATCAAACCAGCAACCTCCTGATGACCAGTTTACCAGTTATGTGCATTAGACCACTACACCACCACCACACAATAGCAGCAACACAATCATGAGACATTTATATTGATATAGTGCCGTCTTATTAAAACTCACTTCATTTCTGTGTTTTAAAAGCCTTATCAAGTATACTCATTTACAATCTTAGCAGAATCATCCCTTTAAAAACCCCGATTATGCTCCTCAAATCATCCAGAGGATTAAACACACTCCAGTACATGTTTTAAATTAAGAGTATTGAGGCAAGTCATTCGTGAACACTAGATTGGGCTCAGGGCAAGTCTGGGGGATCTGGAGTTAATGTCCCGAACACAAGAGCTATAACGCATGGAAACATACACTGCGTGAGCTGAAACTTCACAGAGAGGTGGAGCCAATTGAAGGGGCGGGGCCAGAGTAAAATATGGCATTATGAATGTGAATTGCACTTTTCAGTCACACACAATAAGGCTGCTTTTCAGCTCAACACAAACCGTTTCACGCATAGCTCTCTCCCGTCTGCCGCTCTGTCCTTAAGTACTCGCGCCACCCCTCGCTGGAACGCGAGACCAGTGTGGCATGCAGGTGAAAGTCATTCGCCATTTATCTTCCCGGCCTCGCTCTGCCCAGATGCCTCTCGGCTCCGCCCTGCTCACCATACAGTGAGTGAGTGAACAGCCCTTGGACGGTCTGTAGATGGTGTAGAGAGTCGAGTCGATGAGGGTGGCATGATGCTCTGTGCCAGAGAAGTGAGTGGCACAGTGGGTGAGCTGAGGCAACATGTCAGAACTGATGTACCGATTCATCATTCTAACCCGTTAAAAGTTATAACAAAGTTTATGGTTTATTCTGGTTCAATTGTTTATGGAATTATGTTTAAAAATGTATTGTGTTTATTTGTTTACAAGAGTTCATACATGTCATTTTTGGATACAGTAATAAATGTATTTTTATTACTGATTATTTAATTTACTCACCTGTTAATGTCACATCCAATCTGGGGAGAGTGAAGAGTCATGTGATGAGGTCATAGGGTGGTGGGTGGAGCTTGGAGAGGAAGAAGAGAGGAGCCGTGAGAACATGTGGAGTGTGTGATTAGCCTATTTTTCTGAAACATCCTGTTCTCAAAGTGATTAACCTGCGTTCTCTAAGAGGGTGAATTTGATTCAGTTTGATTGGACTTTGATTAAAGGTTTAACCAATCAACTACTGAGATGCCGGTGTCTGACATGAGGGCTCTGTTTCTCGCGCTCGAGTAAGTGTGTGTGTGTGTGAGAGAGTATGAGATGGGGAGGGAGTTTCCCACAGATATTTCAGATAATATAGAAACTGTTGCATTGATCAAGTGTATCTTGCTTGGGTGTTGCTAGTTCAAAAACGTCACTTTAGAACTAGCAATGGAGGATGCGCTGCTTTTCGGCGTGAGTATGTGTGTTTGTGAGTGAGTGTGAGCATGCATGTGCGTGTGTGTGAGTGAGAGTGCGCGCATGTACGTGTGCATATTTTTGTTGAGTTTGCTCGTGCATGTGAGCGTGTGTGTGTGTGAGTGAGTTTGCGGGTGCGTGTTTTTGTATGAGTGAGCATGCGTGCATGTGAGTGAGTGTGCGTGCACGTGTGTGAGTGAGTTTGATGGTGCGTGTGTGTGTGTGCGCGCAAGTGTGTGATTGAGTGTGCATGAGTGAGTTTGCGGGTGCGTGTGTTTGTATGAGTGAGTGTGCGTGCATGTGAGTGAGTTTGATGGTGCGTGCGTGCGTGTGCGCGCGCGAGTGTGTGATTGAGTGTGCATATGTGTGTGCGTGAGTGAAAGTGTGTGATTGAGTGTGCATATGTGTGTGCGTGAGTGAGTTTGCGGGTGCATGTGTGTGTATGAGTGTGTGTGAGAGTGTGTTTGTGAGTGTGTGTTTGTGCGTGCGCGAGTGTGTGATTGAGTGTGCATGTGTGTGTGCGTGAGTGAGATTGCGGGTGCATGTGTGTGTATGAGTGTGTGTGAGAGTGTGTTTGTGCGTGTGTGTGAGTGTGCGCGCGTGTGTGCACGTGTGTGTGTGAGTGAGTGTGCGAGTGTGTATGAGACGAGAGCGAAAAAGAGAGAGGGAGAGAGAGAGGGAGCCCAAGGACGCTTTTCAATCAAAAATAAATTATTTATGATATTATAAACATAGTTTTCATTCTTATCCGATGTATTTTAACCATTGTCTTTATGTGGTTATTGTGTTGTGGTAGCCTGTACAGCTCTTTAAAATAACTCAAATAATTTGGTGAAGTTATAAGGAACCATCATGCGGTCAAGACCTGGAACTACTTCATAGCCGTGCATTAACTGGAAATAACTGCACACCTTAGAATGTCTGTCAACCAATCAGAATCAAGCATTCAACAGACCCTCGGTATAATATTTTTAATCATGTTTTTGAGATGTTAAAAACATTACAGCTGTTTTTCTGTATTGGGACAAGCACAAATTATAAAATAAATAAAACAAATGTCATATCAGATGAAACTAGAGACTCTAATTATTTGAATCAAACAGGTTCACACCAAGTGTGCCGCACAAGCCCTCAAAAGTGAAGCCAAAACGTCTCGATCGCCCCCCGGTGGCTGGTCCTAGTATAGGTCATAAGCCCCGCCTCCCCATGTTATTCAACGGGACGTGAGACCAACTAAACAATTAAATTACACTTCACATATCTTTTTTCCAAAGATAGTTTCTGTCATTTACTGTCGTTTCTATCACGTTGATGTCATTTCAAGTGTTTGTTTTCAAAATAAGTTTGTTTTTAGTTATTTGATGCTATAAAAACGCTGCTGTGACATCATGATTGACAGCTGTGATTGACAGGTTCTCACTGAAGTAGTCACTGAAGTGATCTTCGGAGGACTGAGGAGATTGGAGCTTTAAATTTAATATCTAAATTTCTATAATTAATTATTTCACACTGTCAAAAGTCAAAAGGGGCGTGTGCTTGCGATTGATTCGGCGAGAGTGAGGGCGGGGCCTTGATTTCGCGGCTTTACTTCCTGCTCACTACTGCGCAGGTCTGGTCCCGAAATCGCAACTGCGCAGACTCAAGTCCCAAGATGTCAGCGCCATATCGGAACACTGGCGGCTTCAGTTCTCACCAATGGAAAAGAGCGAAGGGGCGTCGGCCATCTTTTATTACAGTCTATGATTTCAATGTAAAAACAGAATGAAGTTTCTTACCACATGTTGTTTTGTTGCTGTTTCTCCCAAACACAAACCGCTGTGATCAGCACCATGTTGTTTGGTCACGTTTAACCCGTTACTGACAGCCCAGAGTCTTCTGAACTCTAAAACATGCTAATAGTGTGCAGTATATACAGTAGATGACTGACCGTGTCCAGTGAGGCGGACGCTCTCAGCTCAGGCAGGAAACCGGCCTCAAGCAGATGCCGAAGGAAGCTCCTCTATACCATAAACACGGTCTCATGCTGTCTCACTGCAATCATTTAATACAGGTTTGTGAAGAGAGAGAGTGTTGCACCTTTATTGAGCACCGGCATCTTCAGAGAAACACTAATGATGCCAACCAGATCCTCAGTTGGCACGAGAGACCTCAGGATGGCAGGAATGCTCAGAGCTTCACCTTTACCCTTATTGATCAAACATGAACGATACAGCAACTCAAGAACTCGGGAAAGACAAAAATGGGTTCTCTACTGAAACTAAGAACCACTGAAGAACCTTTATTTTTAAGATGCATATTATAGGTAGACCGATATATCGGTTTAACTGATTATCTGTGGTTATCGGCTACTTTTTCTCACACAATTAATCAGTTATCCGTATTATAATTTGGCATATTTCACAGCCGACCCACCGGACCGCTCGGTTCTCCCAATGGCCTGATCGGCCCCAAACTGCGTCGGCCCACCGGGAAAATGCCCGATGTATGCCAGATGACCAGTCCGGCCCCGAGTATCTGCCTTTTTCCACCACCGTAGAAATCTGCATCTGTAACATTCGTGTCGGTACAATTCAAACCTCAAATACATATTGTAGGCTGAAGTTAAAGGCTTCAGAGCACTTCACGTCTTAATGAGGTTCATTTCAGTAAGTTACAGGGTTCTCATGCGACTCGAGGAGCGCAACAGTCCAACAGATCGATCAGAGCCGAGTAGAAGGACAGAATCTCCTTTTCTATGTGAAACACTTCCACTTCCTCCAGAGATCATTCATGTTTGTGAAGTGTGTGAGTGTGTGTGTCAGTGTCAGTGTGAGTGTGTGTGTGTGTGAGTTTGTGTGAGTCTCTCTGTGTGTGTGAGTGTGTGTGTGTGTCTGTGTGTGAGTCTCTGTGTGTGTGTGTGTGTGTGTGAGTTTCTGTGTGTGTGTGTGTGTCTGTGTGTGTGTGTGAGTATCTGTGTGTGTGTGTCTCTGTGTGTGTGTGTGTGTGTGTGTGTGTGTGTGTGTCTGTGTGTGAGTCTCTGTGTGTGTGTGTGTGTGTCTGTGTGTGTGTGTGTGTGTGAGTCTCTGTGTGTGTGTGTCTGTGTGTGAGTCTCTGTGTGTGTGTGTGTGTGTCTCTGTGTGTGTGTGTGTGTGTGTGTGTGAGTCTCTGTGTGTGTGTGTCTGTGTGTGAGTCTCTGTGTGTGTGTGTGTGTGTGTGTGTCTCTGTGTGTGTGTGTGTGTGAGTCTCTGTGTGTGTGTGTGTCTGTGTGTGAGTCTCTGTGTGTGTGTGTGTGTGTGTGTGTGTGTGTGTGAGTCTCTGTGTGTGTGTGTGTGTGTGAGTCTCTGTGTGTGTGTGTGTGTGTGTGTATCTGTGTGTGTGTGTGTGTCTGTGTGTGAGTGTCTCTGTGTGTGTGTGTGTGTGTGTGAGTATCTGTGTGTGTGTGTGTGTGTGTCTCTGTGTGTGTGTGTGAGTATCTGTGTGTGTGTGTCTCTGTGTGTGTGTGTGTGTGTGTGAGTCAGTCTCTGTGTGTGTGTGTCTGTGTGTGAGTCTCTCTGTGTGTGTGTGTGTCTCTGTGTGTGTGTGTGAGTGAGTCTCTGTGTGTGTGTGTCTGTGTGTGAGTCTCTGTGTGTGTGTGTGAGTCTCTGTGTGTGTGTGTGTGTGTGTGTGTGTGTGTGTGTGTGTGTGAGTCTCTGTGTGTGTGTGTCTGTGTGTGAGTCTCTGTGTGTGTGTGTGTGTGTGTGTGTGTGTCTCTGTGTGTGTGTGTGTGTGAGTCTCTGTGTGTGTGTGTGTGCGCGCAGCTGAGTGTCCGCAGCGCTGCTGCTCTCCTTTATGTCATATTTCACAGGGGCGGGGCCATATAGAAGCCCACCAATCACTGGCACGGAAACATGCTCCGCTGTCTCTGATTGGTCTGTACATCTGTCAATCACTTCGCGAGCGCGCTGTCCTCCAGATCACACTTTAATTCCGCTGTAGAGGAGACACAGAGATGTCAAGCACCTCAGATGGGTGAGAAACGCTTTAACTTCATAAAACACATAATCAGAGATTATCAAACGTTTATATCATATCTATTACAGGCTCAAAATCACGTGTGAATGCGGATTAGATCATGTGTGTCTATCATTTGGACGAATGACCGCAAAATAAGACGCAGAACTAAATGTTGTGTTTTATAACAGATGTGAGAAGATCAGATAATGCAATAATTATAATGATACTTTAGTAATATCTAAAGAGATATTGTTGCATAGAAACTGATCATGTGACTGTGAGAAATGCAGTGAATATTTAAAGCAGCAGTGATGCAGCAGAACACAAATAACTTTCTGCATAATATTAAATGATGCTGAATATAGTGCAGATTATTCAACAGTGCTCTTATTGTCTGAGCATACAACATATTGATGCTGTTTGTTTGTTAATTATTTTGAAATAGTCAAAATTCTGTGATGAGGTCATTATTTTTAAACTAAACCATAATTAGGAGATTTAAAGTAAAAACGATGAGATTCTAAGGCATAATTGTGAGATTAAAAACACAACATTTTGAGATAAAAAGTCATTTTAACTTAATATCTCATCGTCATCTCATCATTACTTAGAAGACTTGCTAAGGTGTTATGGTTGGTTGCTAGGGCATTGTTATGCATCCGCTAAAGTCTTCTAAGTAATTATGTATTATTTTGTTCATTGCTGTGTGGTTGCTAAGGTGTTCTGGGTGGTTGCTAGGGCATTGTTATGCATCCGCTAAAGTCTTCTAAGTAATTATGCATTATTTTGTTCATTGCTGTGTGGTTGCTAAGGTGTTCTGGGTGGTTGCTAGGGCATTGTTATGCATCCGCTAAAGTCTTCTAAGTAATTATGCATTATTTTGTTCATTGCTGTGTGGTTGCTAAGGTGTTCTGGGTGGTTGCTAGGGCATTGTTATGCATCCGCTAAAGTCTTCTAAGTAATTATGTATTTTTGTTCATTGCTATGTGGTTGCTAAGTTGTTCTGGGTGGTTGCTAGGGCATTGTTATGCATCCGCTAAAGTCTTCTAAGTAATTATGCATTATTTTGTTCATTGCTATGTGGTTGCTAAGGTGTTATGGGTGGTTGCTAGGGCATTGTTATGCATCCGCTAAAGTCTTCTAAGTAATTATGTATTATTTTGTTCATTGCTATGTGGTTGTTAAGGTGTTATGGGTGGTTGCTAGGGCATTGTTATGCATCCGCTAAAGTCTTCTAAGTAATTATGTATTATTTTGTTCATTGCTGTGTGGTTGCTAAGGTGTTCTGGGTGGTTGCTAGGGCATTGTTATGCATCCGCTAAAGTCTTCTAAGTAATTATGCATTATTTTGTTCATTGCTGTGTGGTTGCTAAGGTGTTCTGGGTGGTTGCTAGGGCATTGTTATGCATCCGCTAAAGTCTTCTAAGTAATTATGCATTATTTTGTTCATTGCTGTGTGGTTGCTAAGGTGTTCTGGGTGGTTGCTAGGGCATTGTTATGCATCCGCTAAAGTCTTCTAAGTAATTATGCATTATTTTGTTCATTGCTATGTGGTTGCTAAGGTGTTATGGGTGGTTGCTAGGGCATTGTTATGCATCCGCTAAAGTCTTCTAAGTAATTATGTATTATTTTGTTCATTGCTATGTGGTTGTTAAGGTGTTATGGGTGGTTGCTAGGGCATTGTTATGCATCCGCTAAAGTCTTCTAAGTAATTATGTATTATTTTGTTCATTGCTGTGTGGTTGCTAAGGTGTTCTGGGTGGTTGCTAGGGCATTGTTATGCATCCGCTAAAGTCTTCTAAGTAATTATGCATTATTTTGTTCATTGCTGTGTGGTTGCTAAGGTGTTCTGGGTGGTTGCTAGGGCATTGTTATGCATCCGCTAAAGTCTTCTAAGTAATTATGCATTATTTTGTTCATTGCTGTGTGGTTGCTAAGGTGTTCTGGGTGGTTGCTAGGGCATTGTTATGCATCCGCTAAAGTCTTCTAAGTAATTATGTATTTTTGTTCATTGCTATGTGGTTGCTAAGTTGTTCTGGGTGGTTGCTAGGGCATTGTTATGCATCCGCTAAAGTCTTCTAAGTAATTATGCATTATTTTGTTCATTGCTATGTGGTTGCTAAGGTGTTATGGGTGGTTGCTAGGGCATTGTTATGCATCCGCTAAAGTCTTCTAAGTAATTATGCATTATTTTGTTCATTGCTATGTGGTTGCTAAGGTGTTATGGGTGGTTGCTAGGGTATTGTTATGCATCCACTAAAGTCTTCTAAGTAATTATGAAATAATGACCTCATCACAGAATTTGGACTGTTTCAAAATAGTGAATTATCTCAAAGTTAAACATTTGTATGTCATTATTATGACTTATTATTATGTTAATGCTGTTGTCTACGAGTCTAAATAATGGTATAAATAATAAGCATTAATTGATTGTGGATTTAAAGCATCATGTCATCCACTGATTTGGTTATTTTGCTCGTTATATTCACATTCTACATCTGTTCTAATACAGATTCATATACGGTGTGTTTCATTAACAGCCTTCTCCATCCTGACAGGCCTTCGATCGGTCAGGTGATGAACACCCGAGCCGTCATTCTTTCCCGGGCCGTCCCAGATTCGAGACGAGACCCACGAGACCACTGGCAACTTAATTTAAGAGTGTGATTAATTCAATCAGGTCCAATAATGGAAGGCACGCACACAGTGCTGCGTCTGTACAAACCCATCCAGGAGTTGTGCTTCATCAGTCTGTACTTCCCTACCAAGAGGCCTCGAGGTTTCTCACGCGGTGGGTATGCCCTTCGTGAAGCACGGCCTCTGTACGGTAATCAGCGTGACCAGAGGAATGAAGACCCCGCCGGGCCCAAACAAAGACGCCAGTCTTGCAAATCAGCAGGAGAAATCTTCCAGCCCTGCGAGCCAACAAAAGGCTGCCTGACTGCAGAACATGTTCTCCTGCTGACGGACATCCTGTCTTTATGCAGTGAGTGCGCAGACAGACTCAGGATGGGCAACCAGGACGGGAAGTTTGAAGGACATGGAGAATTTCTTGGAAGTGGCGCTAGCAGGAGTAACCTGCAACGTACGCTTCCGCTGTCCCCAGAGAATAAGAGAGCGGCCTCCAGGGTTCGCAAGTTGAAGAAACTGGGTTCTAAGAAGATGGACAGTGTGGAAGAGTTCTTACAGAGCAAGATGAAGAAGAAGATGCAGAGAATAACTCCTGTGACCATCACCGAGGAACCGTCCTCCATCCACGGACCGGACACTCCAGGATCAGGCTCGTACATCAGTGCATCCAGCCAACCTCTCCTTCCCATGGACGAACACTTCCACTTTGCCCACGACGGCTGGGATTACATGGAAGAGCCTCGTTGTTTTGAGACAGAAATGGATCTTTGCAGCGAGCTGTCTGAGATTGATAATCAGCTCTGTTTAGAGTTCGCGAAACCATCGTGTACTTTACTAAGAGGAGAGCGTGGCCATACCCTACACGAGTTCAATAATGCGCGTCTTGATTCGGGAATCAGCTCTAAACATCGTGAACCAAAGGAGAAGATTGGAGGTCAGACGGGGGCTCAGCTATATGATGATAAAGTCAATATGAGGAGCGTTGCGAAGTGTAAAGTTGTGACTAACATGGAGGCTGGAAGTCTAAAACTTGGCGCTGCTTCACTGAGGTCCAAAGAGATTATGTTTGAGAAACCTCTATCTCAGAGCAGCTACCAACCGGTAGGACAAGAAGAGATAGAACCTAGGTCATCAGAACCTATGAGGCTACCACTATCATCCCCTATTGATGCCAATTCTAGAACGTCACACCTTCGGTCCTGGACCAAAAGCCCCACATCCAGCTCTCTCGCTGAGGTCTTCAGTGTGTCTTATCCCATGACAAACAGTCTTCAATGCATGTCTCCTGTTCTGTCACCTTTGTGGTCCAAACGTCCCAGTCCTCACCTCAACCATCATATCGTGTTGCTGCCTGAGGAGGATGATGGAAATCTACACTGTTTCAGAGACGAGCCCAAGGTCACTTCAGAGGCCATCGACAAAAACGGCAACCGCAGGACCGTCACAAGGCTCGACCTGAACCTCGGCCGACAGGAAATGAATCATTTTAATCTGAACGGTGCCAGCACATCAAGTGCCACCACCTCAGGTGAGTAACAATCACATTTCATATAGTAGTTACTCGAGATGTTTCTCTCTGAGCTCAGCCATGAAAGAAATACCTTATATTTTAAAGTATATAATAACCCGAATATAATAAATGATGCTGTCTACACTGGAAGTGCCTGTTGCAGTGCATCCATTGGATGATAAGTAATTATGTATTTTTGTTCATTGCTATGTGGTTGCTAAGGTGTTCTGGGTGGTTGCTAGGGCATTGTTATGCATCCGCTAAAGTCTTCTAAGTAATTATGCATTATTTTGTTCATTGCTATGTGGTTGCTAAGGTGTTCTGGGTGGTTGCTAGGGCATTGTTATGCATCCTCTAAAGTTTTCTAAGTAATTATGTATTATTTTGTTCATTGCTATGTGGTTGCTAAGGTGTTATGGGTGGTTGCTAGGGCATTGTTATGCGTCCTCTAAAGTCTTCTAAGTAATTATGTATTATTTTGTTCATTGCTATGTGGTTGCTAAGGTGTTCTGGGTGGTTGCTAGGGCATTGTTATGCATCCTCTAAAGTTTTCTAAGTAATTATGCATTATTTTGTTAATTGCTATGTGGTTGCTAAGGTGTTCTATGTGGTTTCTAGGTTGTTATGGCTGGTTTCCAGGGTGTTTCAATGTGGTTGCTAACATGTTCTGGGTGGCCAGTAGGGCGTTCTGGTTGATTGCTAGGGAATTGTTATGCAGCTGCTAAGGTGTTCTGAGTATTTTCGTATTTTTTTGTGCATTGCTATGTGATTGCAATGGTGTTGTGCTTGATTGCAAGGGCATTTCTATGTGGTTGCTAAGATGTTCTTGGTGGTTGCTAAGGTATTCTAGGTGATTTTTTTAAAATTATTATTTAGTACATTGCTATATGTTTCACATGGTGTTCTGTGTGGTTGCTATGTTGTTGTTAGTGGTTATCAGTACAGTATGTTTCAAGGTGGTTGCTAAGATGTTCTGGGTAGTTGCTAGGTTGTTCTAGGTGGTTGCTAGGTTGTTCTGGGATGTTGTCAGGATGCCCCTATGTGATTGCTCAGATGTTTTCGGGTGGTTGCTAGTGTGTTGTGAGTGGTTGCCAGAGCACTCCAATATGGTTGCTAAGGTGTGATTAGCTTATTGATGTGCTGTTGCCAGGGTGTTCTGGATGTTTACTAAGTGATTGTTTTCTGGCTCAAGTGAAAAGAGTCTTACAACCCTCGAATCTCTGTGACATTGTGCTCACTAGCTCTGACTGGAGTCCCTCCTTCAATGTAAGTCTATGGGGGTTTTTTTCCAGGTGAAATTGGTAAGCGTGATCTCTTAGTAAAGCAACTGCACTCTCTCCCCGACAACACACATGATTTAAGGGATCATTCAAACACTGCAGGACCACTTACACACTATGAGCAATAGAAATAGTGATGTTTCCTTGAGTTTAGAGATTGAGATTAAAAATACTTAATAATACTTACCACATGCTCTGGGCTCAGAAATGAGAGAAATATGAAATATTAAAACAACATTAAAAGATAAAGATTATAGAAGCACTGTTGTCAAAGTTTATATTCATGTAATGTTAATTTGGTCGATGGATCTTTCTTAGCTCAAATGTTCGATGGAGAAACTCAGAAACAAGAAATTTGTCCTCCCAGCCCCCCTCACAGAGATCCATTATTGAATTTTCTGTGTATGTGTGTGTGTGTGTGTGTGTGTGTGCACTTGTGTTTAGTGTGAGTGTGTAGTGTGTGCGCATGTGTGTATGTATGTGTGTGTGTGTATTTGTGTGTGAGTGTGTGTGTGTGTGTGATTGTATGTATGTGTGTGTGTGTGTGATTGTGTGTGTGTGTGCGTGTGCATGTGTGTGAATGTGTGTGTAGTGTGTGCGTGTGTGCGTGCGTGTGAGTGTGCGCGCATCTGTGTGTGATTGTGTGTGTGTGTAAGTGTGTGCTAAACAACCCCCTACCTCCGTGTGGTGCCGGACGGGCAACGTTGTGGTCAGCGCCATGGGGGGAGGGCCAATAAAGACTGTTCCCTCCCCTCTCTGTCATGGTGCTTTACAGCGGCCAAATGGGGGCTCTGGACGGGTGCGAGGGGCTGGTAACCCCTCTACCTTCAACTGATTACCACTAAACCACGAAGTAAAGCTATAATTAAGCTAGTGCTGGAGGCCCTGGGGGGCCAGGCGTCTATGACGTCTCCTAGCCAAACTCCATCAGGTAGAGCCAGGAGACTGAATCCTCACCCTCGGGGCTCCTCCAGAAACAACAAAAAGCCACTACGGATGGCCACGTGGAATGTTCCAACACTCACAGCGGAGGAGAGGCTGCCACTCCTCTGTCGGGAGCTGGACCGGTACCGCCTGGATCTTTGTGGTGTTCAGTAGGTCCGGTGGACTGGCTCTGGCTCTTGCCACTATGAGGGGTGGACTGTCCTCTACTCGGGGCAGGTGACTGCCAAACAACAGGGAGTGGCTCTTCTTCTGAACAAAAGAATGAAGGCATCAACCAGAGGCGAGGAGTGGCGGTCGTGGTTATTTATGCCCCCACCGAAGACGAACATCCGTGGAGGGATGCGGGAAAGACCGATGAGTCAGATGCCTTCTATGACCTCCTGTCACAGGTGTTGGCTAAAGTGGCCCCTCGGGATAGAATCATCATGTTGGGTGATTTCAATGCCCGAGTTGGTCATGATGCTAGCACCTGGTCAGGAGTGATTGGAAGACATGGGCCTGATCAGCTCAATAACAACGGCAGGAGGCTGCTAGATTTTTGTGCAGCCCATGGGCTTGTAATTACCAACACACTGTTCCAGCATCGGCGCATCCACACAACATCATGGATGCATGCTGGGTCCAAGCAAGAACATCTGCTGGACTACATAGTGACTGAACAGCGGATGCGGGCCCATGTCCTTGATTCCAGGACCTACTGTGGAGCTGATCTGCCCACTGACCATCGACTTGTCATCTGTAAGATGCGCCTGCCATTCATCCACTGGGTGGTGGGTGTAAACCCAGGACACCTTTCAAACCCATAGTGGCCTGGTCTAGGCTGGCTGATGAAAGTTGCAAGCAAGAATTTCAGCATCGCTTGCAGCTGGGGTTGGCATCATCCCCCACTTGTCTGGATGTCGAGGGTAAATGGGCAAGGTTTAGGACTGTGGCTCATGTAACTACAAGGCAGTTTTGGGCACACGGTCCAGACCTCCTCAGAAATCCTGGCTGACGGAGGAGGTGTTCAGGCTGGCAGAGAAAAAGCGACAGGCCCACACTCATTGTTTACAGCATCCCATGTCAGAGAATGAGGAGGCTTACCGCAGCCTTCGCTCGGAGGTTCGGAGAGCCGTGAGGCGCTGCAAGGATGGTTGGTGGTCGCGGGTTGCTGAGGAGATGGAGTCTGCCTCAATGAGCCACGATCACAAATCGCTCTTTAATTCTTTAATTCTATAAGTTACTTGCAGCGCCACACCTATTACCATCATTAGGGGAAAGAATGGTGATCCAATCTCCGAACTCCAGAAACAGGTTTGCAGATTTGCTGAGAATTTCTGTGTGGTCCTGGGGGAGGGGAAGTCCCTGAGCCTGGAAAACATTGTGGGACAAAGTGGGGATGACCCTGCTGGGGCTGCAGTGCCACAAATATTGGAGGAAGAAGTCGCTCCCTGTGGGTGGCTGGCTGAGGTGCCATCTTTGGAGGAAGTACTGAAGGCGATCCAGATCCTGAGACCAGGAAAGGCACTGGGCAGAGATGAACTCCCCAGTGAAATGCTGAAGGAGGGTGGTGTTTGTGCACAGACTGCCCTACATGACATCATAACATCAGTCTGGACCACTGGGCGGGTTCCGCAGGATTGGAAGGATGCCCTGGTGGTCCCTCTCTTTAAAAAGGGGGACCGCTCAGATTGTAATAACTATAGGGGCATCTCACTCCTCAGTGTGCCGGGAAAGGTCCTGGCAATGATTATTCAATATTGCCTTGCCAGGCACGCTGAGGAGAGACTTGCGGAGCCCCAGTGTGGTTTCAGGAAGGGGCGGTCTTGCACAGATGCCATATTCTCTGTGCGTCTGCTACAGCAGAGGTGTAGGGAATTCCAGCAAGACCTACATCTCTGCTTTATTGACCTGGTCAAGGCCTATGATACCATCAGTAGCTCTGGGCTCTGGGTTGTTCTTTGTGCTTTCGGAATCCCAGTCCCAGCTGCATTATTTAACATCTATTTCACGATCCACGTGGTTACAGTGTGAAGACTTCGATGGCTGTACTGGAGGAATTTCCATCTGGTATAGATATAATGGGAGGTTGATCGATGCCCGGGTGCGGTCAAGGGATGGATCCCTATTGGTCAACCACATTATGTATGCTGATGATCTGGTGATTGCTGCTCACTCAGAGGAGGAGTTGGAGGCGCTGCTGATGAACCTGGAGCTTGCCACTAAGAGATGGGGCCTTACCATCAGGTAGCCCAACCAAAACTAAGCACCTTCCTGGGTATTATGTACCACTGGACACTCCACCCCCACAGCTCCCAATTGGTGATGGGGCAGTTGTGGAGAGAGTGGAGTGTTTTCCATACCTGGGCAGTGTGCTTATGACCAGCTCCGGTTTGACAGCAGAGGTCTCCGAATCAGTCGAGCGGCATTATCTTTTCATCGGTTGCGTAGCGCTGTGTGGAAGCTACCCGGTTTGTCGCTCCGCACAAAGCTTCAGGTATTCTCGGCCACGGTCATTCCCTCACTTCTCTATGCTTGCGAGACGTGGACCCCCCTAATGGAACATCATCGCTGATTACAAACATTTAGGCTGGACTGCCTAAGATCCATCCTGGGTTTAACCAGACTGCACTGTGTGAGGAGCTCACAAATCTTTGAAAGATCTGGACAAAGTCCCATCGGTGAGCTCCTCCGGCAGGCAAGGCTACGTTGTCTGGGTCATGTAGCCCGCATGCCTGGCCACCGCATGCCTAAACAGTTTCTGTTCAGCTGGATAGAGGGGGCTAAGCGGGCGCAGCACGGGCTGGAAAAGAGATGGAGTGATGTGGTACAGGAGGATGTGGAGCGGAGTGGACTTGCCGACGACTGGTACCAGCAGTGTCATGATCGGCCTCTTTGGAGGAGGCTTGTGAAGGATGCTGCTGGCCAGTTTGAGGCAGTCGCCCTCCAACAACAACGGAGGGCAGAGGAGCGACGCTCACAACAACGAGCAGAGCGCAGGGTGGCTAAAGCACAGCAAGTTGGCACAGTAGGGGGCACAAGTGGTGCATCAGCCAGTCATCTCAGTCATTCTACCCATGTCACCTGTTGGATCTGTTCCGTGACCTCCTGCCAGCGGGCGTTCGACACTTCACGTGGCCTTAACGTGCACATAGCCTGGCACAAGCGTCGTGGTGACGTCACCGCCACTTAGTGGCGAATGGCGGTTGTTGTTGTTGTTGTGTAAGTGTGTGTGAGAGTGCATGTGTGTGTGTGTGTGTGTGTGTGTGTGTGTGTGTGTGTGTGTGTGTGTGTGTGAGTGTTTGTGTGTGAGTGTGTGTGTGTGTGATTGTTTGCGTGTGTGTGTGTGTGAGTGTTTGTGTGTGTGTGTGTGTGTGTGTGTGTGTGTGTGTGTGTGTGTGTGTGTGTGTGTGTGTGTGTGTGTGTGTGTGTGTGTGTGTGTGTGTGTGTGTGTAAGAGTCCAGCAGTGGCCTCACTAAGATTGGGTCGGCACTGGTTCACAGGTTTGTGCCGCTCTGATGAAAATAATTTGTCTGCATCTTTAGGGGGGCGTGCTGTTGGGCGGGTGGTGACCTGTGCAGGGTTTAAAACATTCTGACTGGTCACTTCAGAAGTCATTAATGAGAAAAAAGGATTAAGATGTTTTGTGACTGAAGCAAGACAAAAGAACTTCCAGTGACATAAGCCGAATGCTTTCAATGGCATTTTCTTAATTAGTATTTTTCTCTTGTTTTCCAGTAAAAATGACTCAGAATCCTTCACACATGGGGCCGTAACCATAACAACCCAAACTCATGAGTGGTGTACTGATATGTTTCCCCTTTTTCAAAACTCTTGTAAACATCACAGGCCAGAATTCACTGGACAATTAATTTAATCCTTGATGTTTGAGTGTTTGTGAGTGTGTGCCTGTGTGTCTGCATGCGTGAGTGTGTGTATATTTTGTGTGTGTGTGTGTGTGCGTCTTCGTGTGTGCGTGCACAAGCGTTTGTGTGTGTGTCTGTGTGTCTGTGTGTGTGTGTGTGTGTATGCGTGCGTGTGTTCATGTGCATGTGTGTGTGAGAGAGAGTGTGAGACGGGGTCGCGGTGCTTGTATGATGTCATATTAGAGTACACAATCGCTCTCTCTCACACACACACACAGACTTGCCTGTGTGTTCATGCAGTGATTGGTTTCATATGATGTCTGTGCTGATGGTTTAATTTAAGAATTACAGATGCTGAGCAGGAAACATTCGTTCACTGTCTGAGATTGTAGAGAAACTGAACAACAGAATATCTACAACTACCAAAATACAACACGATGATTGACATGATTTAACAGGTTAGAGGCGCTTGATTGATTATTCCTCTAATCCACATTTATTACAAAGTAACTGCGTCTGAAATGTCGTGTTGCGATGTGATAGAAGTGTGTGTTAGCACGACTGCTCTCTAGTCCTGATATCTATGTGATGTGTTTAAACACGAGATTAATGAGAGATCATCTAAAACTCAGTATTACAAGTCACACATTGAACGTGGTTCATTTCTGCTCCACTAACATGAAGAATAACGATCGACCAACTCATAGTCCTGTTTACAGTCTTCAGACAGTCAAACTTCATTTAATCATCCTAGAAAGAAGAATTAATTTCATTCCCTGCATTAGAATAACGGCTGATGAAAGATCAGTGCATTAAGATGAATATTGTGTGTTTCTATCGTGAGGAACTGATGAGTTACACAGTGCAGATATTTATAGAAGTTTTATTGATTGATGAACTTCTCCACTGTAATAGAGTATAAAGTATCACTTATGAACACGCACACACACACACACGCACATACACACACACATGCACACACACATACACACACACACACGCACACACACATGCACACGCACACACACTAACACACACACACACACATGCACACACACTCACACACACACACTAACACACACACACGCACATACATACATATACTCACACACACGCACACACGCGCGCACACACACACACACACACACACACATACACTCACACACTCACACACACACACACATGCACACGCACTCACACACACACACACACACACACACACATACACACACTCACACACATACACACACACACACACACACACATACATACATATACTCACACACTCACACACACACACACATGCACACGCACTCACACACACTAACACACACACACATACACACTCTCACACACACACATAGACACACACACACACACAAACTCACAGACACACACACACACACACACAATTACACACACACTCACAGACACACACGATTACATATCCTCAGGATCAATAATACAGTGTACAAAGAAAAGTTATGCTTAAAGGGACAGTTCACCCATAAATTTTGTCATCATTTACTCACACTCATGCTGTCCCAGATGTGTCTTACTTTCTTCTGCTGAACACAAATGAAGATTTTTAGAAGAATATTTCAGATCTGTAGGTCCATACAATGCAAGTGAATGGTGACCAGAACTTTGAAGCTCCAAAAAGCACATAAAGGCAGCATAAAAGTAATCCATAAGACTCCAAAGTGGAGATTTATAGTAAAAAAGTACTTAGATATTGATTTTTCTGACTCACACCTATCATATAACTTCTGAAGACATGGATTAAACCACTGGAGTCTTATGTGAAAGTGAAAGTGTAGATTTATAGTAGAAAATGACTTAAATATTGATCTGTTTCTCACCCACACCTATCATATCACTTCTGAAGACATGGATTAAACCACTGGAGTCTTATGTGAAAGTGAAAGTGTAGATTTATAGTAGAAAACGACATAAATATTGATCTGTTTCTCACCCACACCTCTCATATCACTTCTGAAGACATGGATTAAACCACTGGAGTCTTATGTGAAAGTGAAAGTGTAGATTTATAGTAGAAAATGACTTAAATATTGATCTGTTTCTCACCCACACCTATCATATCACTTCTGAAGACATGGATTAAACCACTGGAGTCTTATGTGAAAGTGAAAGTGGAGATTTATAGTATTAAACGGACTTAAATATTGATCTGTTTCTCACTCACACCTATCATATCACTTCTGAAGACATGGATTAAACCACTGGAGTCTTATGTGAAAGTGAAAGTGTAGATTTATAGTAGAAAATGACTTAAATATTGATCTGTTTCTCACCCACACCTATCATATCACTTCTGAAGACATGGATTAAACCACTGGAGTCTTATGTGAAAGTGAAACTGTAGATTTATAGTAGAAAATGACTTAAATATTGATCTGTTTCTCACCCACACCTATCATATCACTTCTGAAGACATGGATTAAACCACTGGAGTCTTATGTGAAAGTGAAAGTGGAGATTTATAGTATTAAACGGACTTAAATATTGATCTGTTTCTCACTCGCACCTATCATATCACTTCTGAAGACATGGATTAAACCACTGGAGTCTTATGTGAAAGTGAAAGTGGAGATTTATAGTATTAAACGGACTTAAATATTGATCTGTTTCTCACCCACACCTATCATATCACTTCTGAAGACATGGATTAAACCACTGGAGTCTTATGTGAAAGTGAAAGTGTAGATTTATAGTAGAAAATGACTTAAATATTGATCTGTTTCTCATCCACACCTATCATATCACTTCTGAAGATATGGATTAAACCATTGGAGTCTTATGTGAAAGTGAAAGTGTAGATTTATAGTAGAAAATGACTTAAATATTGATCTGTTTCTCACCCACACCTATCATATCACTTCTGAAGACATGGATTAAACCACTTGAGTCATGTGGATTACTTTTATGCTGCATTTATGTGCTTTTTGGAGCTTCAAAGTTCTGGTCACCATTCACTTGCATTGTATGGACCTACAGAGCTTAAATATTTTCTGAAAATCTTAATTTGTGTTCTGCAGAAGAAAGAAAGTCACACACATCTGGGACGGCATGAGGATGAGTAAATGATGACAGAATTTTCGTTTCAAGTACAAAGCTATTCAATCACATTTACATTTATGCATTTGGCAGACGCTTTTATCCAAAGTGACTTACAAAGCACTTATTACAGGGACAATTCCCCTGGAGCAACCTGGAGTTAAGTGTCTTACTCAAGGACACAATGGTGGTGACTGTGGGGATCAAACCAGCAACCTTCTGAGTACCAATGTATTTATTATACAGAGCACTTATTACAGGGACAATCCCCCCGGAGCAACCTGGAGTTAAGTGTCTTACTCAAGAACACAATGGTGGTGACTGTGGGGATCAAACCAGCAACCTTCTGAGTACCAATGTATTATACAGAGCACTTATTACAGGGACAATCCCCCCGGAGCAACCTGGAGTTAAGTGTCTTACTCAAGAACACAATGGTGGTGACTGTGGGGATCAAACCAGCAACCTTCTGAGTACCAATGTATTATACAGATCACTTATTACAGGGACGATCCCCCTGGAGCAACCTGGAGTTAAGTGTCTTACTCAAGGACACAATGGTGGTGACTGTGGGGATCAAACCAGCAACCTTCTGATTACCAATGTATTATACAGAGCACTTATTACAGGGACAATCCCCCCGGAGCAACCTGGAGTTAAGGGCCTTTCTCAGGACACAATGGTGGTGACTGTGGGGATCAAACCAGCAACCTTCTGATTACCAATGTATTATACAGAGCACTTATTACAGGGACAATCCCCCCGGAGCAACCTGGAGTTAAGTGTCTTACTCAAGGACACAATGGTGGTGACTGTGGGGATCGAACCAGCAACCTCCGGATTACAAGTTCAGTGCTTTAGCCCACTACGCCACCACCATTAATCACTGTACCAAATGCATACATTTATATGAATAGTTTCGACCTAAAACACATATTCTATTAACATAATTTTGACCTTTGATATTTATGAGAACATAAGACTTTTAGTTCATGAGTTCATCTCTCTCTGTTGATATTGAGATGTTTGTTGTTGTCCAGATGATGGCGCTGTTGAACTATTCTTGAGCTCATCATTCAGTGTGTCACAGGTGGACTGAAGTCGAGCAGCTCGTGCACAGATTTACTGCAGTAATGTTGATAGAAATGACAGCTCTTGCATACGTGGATTTCTGGAGGTAATTCATTTCCAGTGGCACGTGACTTTCAGGAGCAGTTCGGGAGATCAATAAATGCGGCTGTGCATTTGGCATGGTGCCAGGTGTATAGTCAGCTTTAAATGTCCGGCAGGATCTGACTAGGGCAGAGGTAGTGCAAGAACAGGGTACAGTGAGAAGTCTGGGGTGGCAGCAAACGTGGGGGGTCTGTGAACCTGGTATATTACCGAGCACGCTTTTTGATGCACTGAAAATATTTACTACAATGTTGTGAAATTGCTGACCAAGTATAAGAACTCTGTTTGGCAGTCTTTTAAACATATGTTAAATATTCGCGTCAATGGCGCTACTGTCTGCTTTCTCTTCCGTCTCTCCGGCTCTTTTCGCGCCATTCTCACTATCCGGCCGGATGTCGTTGGCCTCACTGATTTAGCGCGGGAAAGTTTGACGCAGTTTACAGTAATCAAATATGTTATAGAAAAAAATCACTGAAAGTCACCAAAATTATATTATTTTCTTATTTTAAAGTCTGCAGTTGTTGTTATTTATTTATTTTTTAATTATTGATTAAGTATTAAGTCCTTCTATCCTCTCAAAATGACTGTACTTATATAATTGATCATATTGTAATAACATCACCTGTAGTGTGTCTGTCTGTCCTCTGGGAAGTTATATGAACATTCTGAATGTGAAAATGTATTTTACTGTTTGTTTTTTTCATGTATAACTTGCACGTGAATTGAATGAATGAGTGAACTTCTCCTGTGTTTTAGCGTGAGTGGAGTTTTCAGACGATCCCTTACATCTGCCAAACCGGATGAACATCAAACTAACTTTCCCGCACTCACAGATTTTGCTTTGAGTGCATAACGTCAGTTGCTGCGCATGTGAATCCTGTAAAGATGATATTAATGACTACCAAAAAAAAACGGACTTCAATTCTGGACCTTTGGCGGGGCTACCTGAACTACCCGAACCCCCCCCGTCAATGGCCTGCGCTGACTATCAAACCTGGATTCTCGAGTTTGAATTCAGGGCGTGCTAAGTGACTCCAGTCAGGTCTCCTTAGCAACCAAATTGGCGCGGTTGCTAGGGAGGGTAGAGTCACATGGGGTAACCTCCTCGTGGTCACTATAATGTGGTTCTCGCTGTCGGTGGGGCGTGTGGTGAGTGACTCCAGTCCTGTCTCCTTAGCAACCAAATTGTCCCGGTTTCTAGGGAGGGTAGAGTCACATGGGGTAACCTCCTCGTGGTCACTATAATGTGGCTCTCGCTGTCGGTGGGGCGTGTGGTGAGTGACTCCAGTCCGGTCTCCTTAGCAACCAAATTGTCCCGGTTTCTAGGGAGGGTAGAGTCACATGGGGTAACCTCCTCGTGGTCAC